>NC_058415.1:93529335-93657666 GCF_002201575.2 Neomonachus schauinslandi | reverse complement strand
CTCAAGTCAAGGATTATTCCATACCACGAATCCAGTGGCAGACTTTCTGGAGGCCACAGTCCCTGAATCATGCATGTGACTCTCTGAAACCAGGCAGCCTCACTGAGAAACTGCCTGCTGGGCAAGACACAGTTACTCCCATAACCTTAATTCTTAACAAATACGTATGTCAAAGGTTTACATCACAATCAGGAGGCCAAAGGACTGCAGGGCCAGTCTGCTGTATGGCTGTATGGCTGTTGTGGACAGGGCCACATCCAACATTTGGAGGGTTAAGAGACTGTGAAGGAGGAGACACTTGTCTCAACCACACAGACCTTGGGAATGGAAACATCCTGTGGGGCTGTCTACACTGCCCATGGACCTGTTATACTGCCAGGAGCACAGTCAGCTCAGTAATTGCCATGCGGGTTGTCAAGACCCTGCCTGGCCTGAGCTGGAGGGCCACAGATGCCTCCCTGGATGGTCAGAGGCCAAGGGCTATCCTGTCTACTGACTGTTTCCTGCTGATCACTCAGATGGGACGAAGGATCTAGCCAGCACCGGGGGGGGCCCCAACAGTCCGCAAGAAGGCTGCACATGGGGGCGGGCAGGCCATGGCAGTCAGTCCTATATAAATCCGTTTGTGTCTACTGAGTGCCCTCGTGGGTGGGGCCGTGCTGGAACTTGCGGCTGCCCAGGCAGAGTGGGGCCAGCGGCACCCTTTCCAGGTGGGAGGGCGGAAGTACCCTGTATAACCTCCTAGGCCCTCTATAACCCTTGACAGGGGTTGAGTTGGCTCTCAAACAGTCAGTGATCAGGTGGACATTTCACTTTTCTTCTGTTAGAGCCCAGGAGTGAGGGGCCAAAAACCAATGCTCCAGCTCACCTCTGACTCGTGTGTGACCCTGGGTGAGTCCTGTCTATCCTGGAGGCCCAGGGAGATGGAGGAGGGGGAAGAAAGCCAATTATGCTTAAACCTAACCCAGACTGTGGCCCCAATCCAGACCCTGGCCCTGACCCCAACCCCTGACCCTCACCCCAACCCCACCCAGAGTCTCAGGCTGATCCACACTTGCATCATGAACAGGCCCAAATCCGTTTTAGAGGGTTATTTTCTCCAGAGAGCTGCTCAGCTGTGCACTCCTGCCCACATGCCCATGGAGGGGGCCCTGCCTCCTGAGGACGCACAGGTTGCTGGCTCCCACACCTCTTGCATACATCACCCAGCAGCATGGTGGGGTTTGTTTTGATTTTTTGCTAAGTTTTATTTTAATCCAAGGACTTTGATTCATACAAAATGTCATTGTAGAAACAATAGCAGAATCCAAAGTCTGGGTGATCAATATTACTCAGGCAGCAAACTCGTCAATCACAGGATTGTTTTAAAGCAGATCCCAGTTGTGTTGCATGGTTGGAACTTCTTTTTGGGTTTTTTTTTTTTTAACACTGTTCTTAAATATAAAGTTTTGCAACAAACCTTTGATTTATATCAAATATAATTAAAAATTAACAAATGAGTACATTGTATCAAAAAGTACGAAGATATACATTTCATGCACATACTTGTATATATGTATATATGTATATATTTTACATGCACACATAACTTATTCAAACTACAGCCACTGCTTGACTGGTCCAGATGCAGACAACTGGTTAATGCATTTCAAATTTGGCAACTCACTATGAGATCTCAGTGGAAACATATGATAGCTGAGAAGAGACGATACAGAAACAAAACCCAAAGTCAGGAAAACAAGACACAGTATCTCTTCCCCCACTCCCTGTAGTTTTCACCAATTCCAGTGTCTAGAAGAATCCAGACAGACTGGTGAGGCTGTGTGGGGCTAGAACAGTGATTCTCCACCCAACATGGCCTGGGAAGCAGCTGTGGTTCTGCACAGAATGGATACATTCAAAATAACATGGGCCAGAGATGAAACATCAGTATCAAAATACACATCCTTCTGCCTTGCAACAGGAACACAGCTATCTCATGCAGAGTCTGAGATACCATTCCAGTTATTATTTCCTATTGCAGTAAAATACTCTGTAATCTTAAAGTTTCAGAGTGTTGTGCCTTCCAGTAAGGAAATTCTATAAAATGGTTTGGTCACAATCATGCTGAAACCCTAGAACAGGTGGTGGTCTTACGTGATTTATTTCTATTGAATGTGTGTCTTTTGTTGCATAGCCCTATGGGTTAACGACATCCACTCACTGGGACACATCTCCACACAGAGAAACGCACACACACATCACAGGCCAAGTTTCTTTAAGGTGAGTCATGGGGCAACAGCCAATGGGAACACTCAAATGATCCAGCAAAGAGATCATCTGACATTTCCAAACATGGAGGATGCACCAAAATCTAATCATCTAAATATTCCTTTTGTTCACGAAACAAAGGGTCTCCCAGCATTTTATTATGCACAGCCTCCTAACTATGGTGTTTCCCTTTTGACAGTGGCCATGAGGTTGGATTTCCCTTTCGCTTCCCGCTTTCCCATGTCTTGTGACACAGTGCTGGGCTTCAGATGGCTCCTACCTGAGCCTCAGTCGCCAAGCTTCTCCTTGCCCCATAGCTTCCTCCGAGTTTTGACCTCATTTCAGTCGGGGCCTCCCAAGTGCCCGCACCCGCAGACACAGGCCCTCCCTCCTGCCCCAGTGGGTCCATCTCCACTCCCCCACCTCTCCCTCTTCCCACGACCTCTCCCTCTCTCTGGCCTTATCTGAAAAGAAACTTTCACGACAACAGATACCATGCCCCCTTTGGCAGGCATCCCGTCCCTGAGATTCAGATGTAGAACAGACTGAAAACACCCCATACAAGGACACGCTCTACACTGCTCTGTGGCTTCCCAGGAAACCCTTCCACTCGTAGGAGGAAAACAGGGAAATGGTCGCTTCGTTTCCAACTACAACCGTCCCACTGGATGTTATATGAGTGTTCTCCATGGACACCAGCTTTCTACTTGGTTGATATTTGGAACTGGAAACAGTTCCAAGGATTCACCCACGCTTCACACAAGCTTCATGTCACCGCCCCCAGGAGCCTGGCACGAGAGGGCTCGGAAGTCAGGCACTTGGTCGAGAGCAGCAGAAGCCAGGGGAGCTGGGGGGCCACCCAGGCTGGACGCAAGAGCGTCTCCTCACACAAGCCACACACACACACACACACGCACACGCACACGCACACGCACACGCACACACACACCAAAGAGCTGAGAGCTTCCTACAGGTTGGATTTTTTTTAAGTTATGTTACTATTTCCTTCCCCATTTTTCTGTTTTGCTCTTCTTTCTAGATCAAGTATATGGAATTGACAAAAGAGGGAAGGGTGTTTCGATTAAAAACCAAAACCAACAGCAAGAGTGTTTTCCAGATTTGGTCCCTGTCAAGGTTGACAGCATCTGGGAGAGGACAGAGAGTGTGTGAGTGTATTTCTGGTGTCCATCTGCTGTTTCAGGTACAAAGAGCCACGCTGGATGTGTTTGTGTTTGTGGGCGCTGACAAGAATACAAGGAGCCACAGGCCGGGCTCCCAAGGCTACTACTGTTGACCATCAACTCTATCTTGTCTGGCCAGGCGTTTACACATGCCAGGCTCCGTACCACACACGTGGATAAAGGATGGGCTCTACCAGATCCAGACCTCCTAAAAGTGGCCCCGGCACACACCCCAGACGCTGGGAGCCATCACACAGGATTCAGACTGACAGGTCCCACTCAGCACATGCAGCAACTTCCCGTGTAGGGTCTGTGGTATGAGACCCAGGCAGGCAGCATACAAGGGGACAGAGAGAGCCACGTCCCTCTCCGACAGGGCTTTAGGAATTGGTCCAGCGTGAAAGAGGGGGCGGGTGGGGGGAAGCAGCAGGACCTCCCCCCAGAGGGCCCCAAAGGCGGGGCCCCTCCTCCCAGGGGCTGCCGCCCCTGCCTCGGTGCCCCTGAGCGTCCCTGGGAGCCCAGCGTGGATGATAAAACTCATCGACTGGAACGCGCCCGCCGAGCAGGTGCGTGGCGGAGGCGGCGCGGCTAGCACCAGTGGTCTTGGTCGGGGTGGTGGTAGCTATGCCGAACGCGGCCGCCCGAGCTGAGTCCCAGAGTGCAGTGGTAGCCGTTGGGCACGCGGCGGAGGGGGTGTGACTGGGAGGTCAGAGAGGACACATAGGAAGTCCGGGAGGAGCGGCCTGAGTTGGTGGCCACAGCCTCCTCGAAGGTGAGCGTGTCCTCGGGCTGGGTGCGGGCAGTGTCCTCACTGTCCAGACGCTGCCCCAAGTAAGGGTCAGAGCCGATCCTAGAGCCGGCGGCCAGAGGCTGGCTGAGGGGGTCTCTCTGGAGCAGAGCGTTGTGTTCGGAAAGGCCCCGGCTAAGCCGGCCCGGGGAAAAGGTGGGGAGGCTGGTCTGTGCCCCAGCAAAGTGGACAGGCGAAGAGTTGGCCGTCTTGTAGGTGACACTGGGACGGGGGGTCAGCGGAGTCTGGGGGAGCTGCCTCCGCCCACCACGGCCAGGGGTGCTAGCACCGGATGTTGACAACAAGGGGCTCCCGTTCACTGAACCACCACCCTACAAGAAAATAGAGCAGAGCAAAAAAAAAAAAAAAAAATTCAAAGTACCAGACCAGAGGCCAATGCAGGTGAGAACCGTGTAGGTGGGGGGTGAGGCATGGAGAGAGGCAGGCACCCTGGGAGGGGACCGGTAGGGTGTGTGGTGGCGGGGGGGAAAGCCACTGGTGTCGGTCGGCCTGGGGAGGTGGATGGGGAACAGTGGGTAACAAAGGGACAGGCACAGCTCAGGGAGAAGAGAGACCAGAGGCCAGTCCAGGGCAGTTGGGAAGGGAGGATCGGGCTGGTGGGGGAGGAATGGGGCGAGGGAGCGGGGAGCGCAGACTCGGGCCTGGGAATCAAGACATGAAGGAGGATTCGGAGCATGGTGGAGGGGGGGCTTGTAAGGAGGGGCAGTGAGGGGGGTCCTGTCTTACCGGTCTCGGGGGTCCTGGCTCCTGCCCAGCTGTTGGTGACGTGGGGTGGCTGCTGAGGGAGGGTTTGGGCTGCGAGGGCTCCCGGCCCCCAAAGCGGTCACAGGAGTAGAAACGCTGCTTCTCCGAGGAAGAGGAAGAGGGCTGCCTCCGCTCTTGGGACCGGCCCCGCTCCTGCCTGCGCTCCCTCCGGCAGCCTGTGGGCCCCTCTCCCGGGGGTGGGCCTGGCCCTGCAACACTGCTGGGTGCTGGCCAGGAAGAGGAGAAGTCAGCACAGCGAGCCAGGTGGCGAGACAGACCCCCAGCCCAGACCCCGTCCCCAGGGCCAGCAGGGGGACCCAGGGGGAGAGCTGAGGTGCATGGGTGATCCTGCCTGGTCCCCAGACCTGGGACTCACCGCCCCCTACTCAGGGCCATTTGGATGGTCGAGGCACAGAAAGGAATGCCTCAGGCCCTGGCCATTTGAGGGACCCCGCACGCACCGCCATCTGTGTCTGCGGACAGGCTGGGCCCCTTCTCCAAGGACTTCTGCTTCCTGTCCCTGCGGCGATGGCAGCGGTGGTGGTGATGGGGCGCAGCCTGGCTGGCCGGGGCGCGGTCCAGGGCAGCGCCGCAGAGATGAGCCATGTGGGGACGCTGGGGCGCCAGTGTGGAGATGGAGCGCTTCATGGGGCTGGCGTTGGGGGCCGGCTGCAGGTGGGATGTGGGTTGGCACACAGTCTGAGAGAGGGGCCTGGGGCAGGCTCCAGGGCGGCACTGAAGGCCTGGGGTTCAGGAACCACCAAGCCCCTCCCTCTCCCCGGAAAGCTCTTCCCCACCCAGGCCCACCCTTTCTTCCAGAGCACGCTCGCTGCACAAGGTGCTGTCCATCTCTGCCAGCAGGGCCCAGAGAGCTGTTGGCTTCAGTGTCCCTGGGGGACAGGGAGGATGCCAGGAAGAGGGAGGCTGCGGGTCTGGCTGGGAGAACCCTGAGGGGTGGCTGAGTGTGGTGGCTCTGCTGGGCCAGGGCCATGGGGCTCCTGCCCTGGGCTGAAATCGGGACCTGCGGAAATGGGCCCTCCAAGAGGAGCTGACCCACAGCCTCCACTCGGCATCCTCCAGCTGGCCACCCAGCGGGCCAGGGTCAGGAAGGGGAAGAGGGCAAGAGCCACCACCAATGGGAAGCAGAGACAAGTTTAGAGAATGAAGTCATTTTGAATGTGCAGAACCAGGAACCACAAAAGGAGGCAGGGACAGGGCTAGCCCCAGGCAAGCACTGAAGGTCCCAGGCTGCAGGACATGCCCCTCTAAAGCCCCTCACCATCCCAGGAAGTGAAAGCAGGGCCCCCTGACACAGCCTCAGGTCTGCAGGCCCCTCTCTGAGTCCTTGTGAATAGGCCCACAGCCCCCTTGCCCTGCAGCTTCCTGCTCGGTACTCAAAGCATTCCTGAAGGAGCAGGGGATGGAGGTGGTGCCGCCTCCAGCGTCCAGAGAAAGAACAGGGCAGGTCATCGCCAGAGCATCGATGGGGAAAAGGGAGGACCAAGATGTGAGGCACCGTGTGCATGGCGGGGGAGGGGGGGGAGGGGGGGGGGGGGGGGGGAGGGGGGGGGGGGGGGGCTGCAGGCCTGGGGCTGGCTCAGGAGGCCGGAGGCGGGGGATGCGGGCTGGTGTGGGAGAGGTATGTCCTAGAGAGAGGGAAAGTCTGGGTCAGGGACACTGGGCTGGGAGATGGAAGCCCCAGGGCCCCAACAGGAGGCTGAGCACAGGTGGGTGGTGGGGATTCTTGGCAGGCCTCAGAGGACTCTGGCTGCACCTCTTGAGACCATCATCCCGGGAGCTCCCAACAGGGCTGACAGTGTCCAGGCTGCAGTGCAGGTAGGGAGCCTTCACGTGGGACACAAGCCCTCCCCAAGCCAGGTCTCCTCATCCCCCACTCCCCCACCCTCCCACAACCCTGACCCTCCCAGACCACCCACCTGAGTCTCTGCAGCCAGGCGGGGCATGGAGGCCGCTCGTCCCTGGCTCTCCAGTCCGGGTTGGGGCTCCCCGTCAGGACCTCTCAGGGCCATGCTCTGCATCTGGACATCCACAGCCTGGGCATACAGCAGCCCGCAGTCACACCAGCCCGCACCCCACTCTCACCTTCTCCCCCATCCTGGGCTCCCCGCCACATTCCTGCCATCTCCCACCATCCCAGTCTCACCCCAATCCTTATCTCATCCCCCATCCCCAGCCTGACTCCCCAGCCCTGGGAGCCCTCACCGGTTTTCCTGGCTGCACCACTGGGATCTCTGTAGAGTGGCCACGCTCCAGGGGTGTCCTTGCCTCATAGGGTACCTCCTGGGTCCTCTGAGTACCCCAGGAAACAGACTCCTTGATGCCACTCTCCTGGGTTTGTCTGTAGAGAAGAGAGGATCGTGCTGTTGGCTCAGAGGTCTGTGGGCCATGGAATGTCCAGCAAGGACCTGGCTGCAACCTGCCAGGAACCTACACTGGCCCCTTCTACTCTGGGTTGGAAGCAGCCCAGATGCATGAGGCCCTTCAGGTATCAAGTGGCCACACAGCCAAGGGATGCGGACCCAGCACCAGGGCTCAGAGCAGATGGGCAGAGAGGGCCCCCGGACACGAGTCCGAGGGAGGTCTGGGCCCACCGTTTCCTGGTCTAGGGACATCCAGCAGGTCCCTCGGCCCTAGACAGGGCCTCCCATGTGTAGTGGGAGCAGGGATGGTTCTTGGCAAGGACGTGGCCACACGTGTACAACCTGCATGATGCACAGTATGGACATCCTGTCTACGCGGGTGCACAGCAAGCCCTGACCACTAAGTTAGGGGCAGTTTAGTACTCAGAAGAACCTACCTGATTAACAGTCCAAGACCCACAGCCAGGCTTCAAAAAACACCGTCCAGACATGTACAGATGAGGAGGAAATCGGGAGCCCTAAACACGCATGCTGTGCCCATAGCCCTCGTTAGCCATCCTAAATCGGGAGCCCTAAACACGCATGCTGTGCCCATAGCCCTCGTTAGCCATCCTAAATCGGGAGCCCTAAACACGCATGCTGTGCCCAGTCTGGCATCAGGCCCCACACCTTAGCCCTCGCTGGATGAGGAAGAGCACAGGCCCCCCCCTCCTTGGGCTCAGCCAATGATTTCCTCTAGCCAATAGGGTGTTAGCAGACCTGGGACCCCGCTGGCCCTGAGGGGGGTGGCTGAGGGGAGCCTGCCTGCTACCACCCCCCAGCGACACACGGTGCAAGACAGGTGACTGTAACACTTGGTTTTGGGTGGTTCATTACCAAGAATGATTGTGGCAAGAGTTAGGGGTTAGGTAACAAGGACGTTACCAATTTGTCTACAAAATACAGTTGCTTCAGAAATCACTACTGGAGTGGAGATCTGAGAGGAAAAATGTCTTAGAGGAGTTACAAAGACTAGACACATACAGGCCGTCAACAGAATGGGGTCAAAACAAATCATTTCCCAATGGGCAGTGAGGAAGCAGAGGCAGAGGCCCCTCACCGGAAAGGGAAATGGGCACGCACAACGGGAGGCGACAGTGGGGACCACCGACTGTCTAAATCCACTGACCTCAGGGCCGTCAGAGGCACCCGGTGACGTTTCGGGAATTAGCTTTGGAGTCTGCCATGGACCGCTCCAGCAGCCGGCCTGGACTAGCTTTCAGGCAGCATCCGCGGGGAACCATTTGGGAGGAGGTGGGCACAGGGTGGACAGAGAGGCCAGTCTCCCAAAGTGCTGATGGGACCTGAGGGCTCCCTGTCCTGCAGCACGGCCTACAGGGAGCCCCTCTGGGAGGGGAAGAAACCGGGAGTCCTGCCTCCTCCGTGCCCCTCGCACCCTGGCCAGGTACTCACACGGCCCCGCCGTTGCTGAGGGACGCAGAGCTCTTCTGCCGAAGGAAAACCCGGGCTCCTCGGAGCACAGCCGGCTGTGTCTGCTCCAGCGTGGCCTTCAGAGGGTGGAACAGGGACACAGGGCCCATCTGTAGAAGGGACGCAGAGAAGAGGAAGAGCTCTAAGGGCAGAGACAGGTGCGCCAGACCCCACGGCATGGGTTGGTGCTTCTTCTGCCCTGACCCAGCCCTACATAGGAGGTAGGCAGGGGCTTACTCCCAACCTGGCCTGTGAGTGACATCAGGAAAGTCATTTCACTTCTTGGAGCCTCAGTTTCCCTACCTACAAAATCTGGGGACCTCATCCAATTACAAATGGTAAAAAGATTTCATCTCATCATCAACTTGGATTGACGGGTAGAGGCTGCATGAGCCCCAGATTGAGCAGAATTCTGAGGACATTTCAGGGCTCGGGGGGGCACTGATGGGTGTCTGCGACAGGGGAACAGGGGATGTGGTGTGGGCATCAGATACTTCCCATCCCAAGAAGGGTGAATGTCCCTGTAAGCTCCAAACACCAGGCAACTTTCTAGACAGAGTCTACGTATGGTCACTGACGGTTTGGCTGCATGGGAAAGTTGTTATCTTTGAAGGATGACATCAGGAAGATGGGGCCCCAAACCAGCCCAGTCAGAGTCGTGAGTGGAAGAAATCATGACCCTGGACCCATCAGTTTGAATCTCTCTGGTCCCTGCCCAGGTGCAGGGTAATCAGGTTCTCCTTGCACCTCCCCAAACAACCTCCGCAAATATTCTTCAAGCTTCTTTCTTCTACCACTTAAAAAAGTGGTATCTCCAGGGAACATGCCCTCAGCCCCTTGTCTACTGCTTCTGAACACTAGGCCTCCAAGTCAGGAGGCCCCCAGTACCAGCAGGAGACCAGCCACTGGAAAGCACACAGGCTGTATGGAGTTTCTGACTTTGGGGCTGGAGAGGTAAGGCTACAGTAAGAACCTCTCATCTTCCTTTTCCCGCTGTGCAATCTCCAGGAAGGGTGTGGGTTTCCTCTGTCGTCAAAACAACTGACGGGTGCCAGAGTCTGAGGTTTACTTCTTGGAAATCCTGGAACTCGGTACCTGGGACAGGCCTCCCGTGGCCTGGTGAATCTGGTCTCTGGTGGTCTTGTTCTGTTTGTAGAAGTCAAATATCATCAGAGCTGCATACACTTTTCCTACGGTCATCTCATCGGCTGGCGGGAGAGAAAACAGAGGATGGAGTGTGGAGGAGGAAGGAGAGGTGGGGTGGGGCAAGGGAACAGCCTCCACCACAAGGACTCCTGGACATGCTCAGGAAAGGGCACAGGGCTTGGCCAAAGTTGCATCTTTGGACACTGAGCACGTGCCCTCTGGAGCTGTACTGACTCTCCACAGGGCCCTCCATCTCCTCCCAATGAAGTGGATGTAGGGTTTAATCTTTAAGCACCTCATCTCTAACTGTAGGAGTCTCCCCGCTGTTCTCTGGATTTTTTTAAGTGCACACCCCCACCAGGAACATGGGTGACTGTGGCCAAGATAATAAAGCCCAGGGAATCCCTTCCCACAGTCCCTATGCACCCACTGGTAAGACCGTTCTCCCTGCAGGTGGAAACTAAGTCTAGACTATTGACGAGGTCACCCTGGCCCAGGCCTCCTGGCTCTGCCTCTGGGTGGGACACAGAAGGGGGGTGCACAAGGAGAATTTCTTGCCCTCACTTACGTTTATGGGGTGGCACCAGTAAATCCAGGGTCTTCTGGGGCAGATTGGCCCACACAGAGGAAATCTCCTTCCTCAACTCTGCATCACACTGATGCTGCTTGGTGCCGGCTGGGGCAGGACAAGGGTGTGGAGGGGAAGAGAGATGTTAGGAGCTGTCTCATGGCCCCCCTGGGGGAGCCGGCAGGAAGAGGTGTGGTGTGAGGGGAAATGGGGCAAGGACAGTGCTAGGAGAAAGGGCAGAGCGGGGAGAAGCACGGCCACGGTGGCTGTCAGAGCGTCCCTAATGGGCACGCGCAGAGACAGAGGCCTGTGTGCATGGGCCCTGGGAGTGGAGAAGGGATATGGTGGCGGTCCAGCTGCTCATCCAACCATTCAAAACTATCGAGTGAGCACCCTCCCATGCCAGGTACTATTCTAGGTGATGGACCAAAAGCAAAGGAGCCACCTTTGTGGCACCATGTGGCTTGACTCAACAATAAAGTGGCAGTAAGTTCAAAACCTAGTGTGTTGGGTGCAGAAAAAGCTTAAGTAGGGAGGGATGAGAAATATCAGGAGGGCTGCAATTTTGGGACAGGGTAGTCGGGAAAGGTCTCATGAGAAGGTGGTGTGTGTGTAAGACCCCGAAGGCAGAAAAGGACCAGGGAGTGCAAAGGCCTTGGTGTGTCACACAACCAGCCAGGAAGGCAAGGCTCACCGAGCAAGGGGTGGGGGTGGGGGTGGGGGGGGTTGCAGGGAGCAGATGCTGAGATAGAAAGCAGCAGAGGGTGTTAAGCAGAGGGATAAAATACTCTGATTTATCTTTTTTTAGCATCAGGTTTACTATGGTATAATGTACATACAATGAAATCCACCCTTTTCAGTTATCCCATTCTATGAACTTTGGTAAATGCATAAAGCCACGCATCCACCCTCACAATCGAAACATGGTACCTGGTACCACTGCCAAAGTCCCTCTGTGCTCCCTTTGTAGCGGACCCCTTGGCCTCCTCTCATCCCGTCCCATCCCATCCCTAGTGTTTTCTGTCTCGGTTTGTTTTGCCTTCTCCAGAATGCCACACGAACAACGTCATCGGGTGTATTGGCTTTTGAGTAGGACTTCTCCACTCAGCATGGTGCATTTGAGATTCATTCCATGTTGTTGAATATATAAGTAGCCTGTTTCTATTGATTGCTGAGTACTATCCTATGGTATGGATAGACCACAATTTGTTTATCCATTCACCAGCTGTGAACATTTGAGTTGCTTACATTTTGAGGTGATTATGAAAGCAAGCTGTAAACATTTGCATATATGTTTTTGTGCAGATGTATGTTTTCTTTTCTTCCCACTTAGGAGTGGGATGGCTGGGCCATACGGTAAGGAACTGCCAAACTAGAATCACAAGAATTCCATATTACGCATTCTCACCAGGACTTAATATTGTCATTTAAAAAAGTATTTTAGCCATATTAATAACCATGTAGGGTTATCTTATTATGCTTCATTTTGGATTTCTCTGATGATTAATGATATTGAGCATCTTTATAGGTGTTTATTTGCCTTCCCTATATATATTTTGGTGACATGTCTATTCGAATCCTTTGCGCATTTTTATTAGGTTGTTTATTTTCTTATTACTGAGTTGTGAGAGACCTTTATCTATTCTGGAAACTGATCCTATAGCAGATACATGTTTCAAAGATATTTTCACCAATGCTTTAGCTTTGTCTTTTCATTTTCTTAAATGTCTTTTTGAAGAGCAGAAGTTTTTAATGTTGATAAAGTTCAATTTATCAATTTTTCTTTTATGGCTCATGCTTTCTGTGTCTTCAAAAATCTTTGCCAAACTCAAAATTGCCAAAATTTCTCTCCTGTGTTTCCTTCTAGAGGTTTTATAATTTTACATTTTACATTTATGTCTATGATCAGTTTCAAGTTAATTTTTGTAGGAGGTAAAAGGTATGTGCTATGGACTGAATTGTGCGCTGCCCCCATTCACATGTTGAAGCTGGAACCCTCATTATGACTGTATAAGGCTGAGAAGGAGGTAATTAGGTGAAATGAGGTCAGAAGGGTGGGACCCTGACCCAGAGAGTTAGTATCCTTATGAGAAGAGACACCAGAAAATTCGTTCACTCTCTGAATGCACTCAAGGAAAGACCATGTGAGCACACAGTGAGAAGGTGACCACCCTACAAACCAGGAGAACAGGCCCAGGAATGAAACTTACCTTCCTGGCACCTTGATTTGGACTTTCAGCCTCCAGACTGTGAGAAATAAATTTCTATGTTTAAGCCACTCAGTTGTGGTACTTTGTTATTGGCAGCCCAAGCAGACTAAGACACTAAATGTCAAGATTTTTCCCTTTTTTGGACATATGGTTTTCTAAATTTTTCCAGTACCATTTGTTGAAAAAATTATCTTTTCTCCATTAATTGCCTTTACAACTTCATCAAAAATCCATTGGCAATGTAAGTATGAGACTCTATTGTGTTCCACTGACCCACGTCTCTGTCCTGTCACCAACACCATATGCCTCAATTGACATGCTTTATAGAAAGTCTTTGATCCAGGTAGAGTAAGTTTTCTTTGTTCTTTTTTCAAAATTGTTTGTTACTCAAGTTCTTTTGCTTTTCTAGATACATTTTAGAATTCGTTTGTACATTTTTACCTAAAAACCGGTTGGATTTTGATCGGGTGAACATTTATTCTATTGATCAATGTGGGAAGAACTGACATCATGACAATATGGAATCTTCCAATGCATGAAGATGATGCAGTGCTTAATTTTTAGATCTTCTTTGCTTCTTTCAATGTTTTGAAATTTGCAACATACAGATCTCACATATATACTTTTTAGAGTTATCCAGCAACAAAGAAGTACTTCATGTTTTTGGTGTGATTTTAATGGAACTTTTTCCCATTTCAATTGTTCATTGCTAATATATAGGAATACATTTGCTTCTTGCACATTGACCTTGTATCCTGTGACCTTGCTCTATACTTGTGGATGGTTTTAGTAACTTTTTTTAATAGCTTAAAACAACATAAATTTATTATCTCAGTTCGGGAGGCCAGAAGCTCAAAATCAAGGTGTCAGCATGACTATGCCTCCTCCAAATGTTCTAGTGAAGAATTCTTCCTTGCCCGTTTCTACATGTTGGTGGCTCCCAGCCATCCTTGGCATTCCTTGGCCTGTAGATGCCTCCATTTTATTCACTTTTTCTTAGAGTCTTTCAGATTTTCTCCATACATAATCATGTCAATTGTGAATACAGGCAGTTTTATTTCTTCCTTTCCAATTGGTATGCCTCCTATTTATTTTTCTTAACTTATTACAATGGCTAGGACCTAAAGTATGATGTTGAACAAGAATGATGACATTAGACATCCTTCCTTTGTTCTTGATTTTAGGGGAAAAGGAGTTAGTCTTTCTTTGTTAAGTGTGTCATTTGCTGAAGGTTTTTCATAGATATCCTTGATCAGATTGAGGGAGCTTCCTTCAGTTTCTACTCTATGCAGAATTTTTAAAATCATGCGTTTTTGTGAAATGCTTTTTCTGCATCTATTGAGATGATCATATAGTTTTACTTCTTTGATATATTAAATTATATTGATTGATTTTTTTTATACTTGAACTCAACTTGCATTCCTGGGATAAACCCTACTTTTGTCACCAAGCAAACAGATATATATAGCCAGACTCAGTCTGAGAAAATTGTGTTGAATATTTTTGTGTCTATAGTCATGAGGGATATTGATCTGTCACTTTCTTTTCCTATAATGTCTTTGTCTCATCTTGGTATCAGAGTAACGTAAGCCTAATATGGTAAGTTGAGAAATATCCTCTTTTTCTCTATTTTCTGGAAGAGTTTATATAGAGCTGGTATTATTTCCCCCTTAAATGTTTGGTAGACTTCACCTATGGAACTAACTGGGCTGGGGATTTTCTTTGTTGGAAGGCTTTTAACTATAATTTAATTTCTTTAATAACTATAGTGCTACTCAGATTATCTCTTCCTTTTTTTAACCCACTCAGGTTACCCATTCTTGAATGAGCTTGATAGTTGGTGTCAAGGAATTTTTCCATTTCATTTAAGTTGTTGAAGTTATTGACAGAAAGTTGTTCATAAAATTTCCTTGTTATCCATTTAATGGCAGCAGGACCTGTAGTGGTGTTCTCTCTTTCATTCCTTATATTGGATATTTTTATCTCTTTTATTCTTGATTGGTCTAGCCAGAGGTTTATTAATTTTATTGGTTTGGTTTTTAACATGATCATTCTAGCTGTTATGTTGAAGGCAGACAAGAACAGAGGCAGACCAGTCAGAAGCTACTGTAACAATCTAGTCAAGACCCAAGAGAGAGTGGCTTGGACCAGGAGCTGGCAGTGGGAGAGGACAAAGAAGTGACCATATTCTGGTATATTATGAAGGTGGAGTCAAGAGATATGACAAGAGATCATATATGGATCAAAACTGGGAAAAGGATTAAAAAAAAAAAAAGAAAGAGGAGGTAAGAATGACTCCAGAGGTTTTTGTCTTGAGTGACTAACTGGAAGAACAGAGTTTCCACTGATGGAGACGGGAAAGACCATGGGGAATACGTGGCGATCAACTTTGGGCAAGTGAACTTTGGAATGCTTACTGGGCCTCCAAATGGAGACAGTAAAAATTCACATGAGAATGCAGAATGCAGGTCTGGAGTTCAGGAGGCCTGCACTAAAAACACAAAGTTGGAAGTCCCAGTATTTACAGCCATGAAAATAGGTGGAATGACAAACGTGGCAAAGAGAACAGTCTGAGGGGCACAGTGACATTCAGAGGGTGGGAGACATGAGAAAACAGAACAGGAAACATCAAAGGGATTCAAAAAGAAGGACATGACAACTGAGGAAAGGCTGAGCTGTGGATAGGTAAGATAAGGACCGAGCACACAGAGGTCGCTGAACAGCTTAGCAAGAGCGGCTCCAGCAGCGTTGCAGTGGAAACCCACCTGCAGACCAAACAAGAGAGACCAGACAGACAATACAGACCAGTCTCTCAAGGAGTTGGTTGTGAGGAGGGGAAGAATAAACATAGGGAAGCCAATGGAGGGAGAAGAAAACCTTTTAAAGATGGGAGAGATCATAGCTTGTTTATATGTTGATACGAAGAATTCAATAGGGAGGAAAAAATTGACAGGGCAAGAAGCAGGGTGCAGAATTTCTAGCATGACATCTTTGGGTAGATGATGAGAACGGGACCTAGAGTGCAAGGGGGGGCAGGGTACGGGACTGGCCTTGACTCATCCACTACAGACGAAATGGCTGAGCTCAAGGGCACGAGTGCAGCCAGGAGGATGGTGTGGGGGCAGGGACAGTGCAGATCCCCTCTGGTGGCTCTAATTTTTCTAATTTTCACAGGAGAGTGAAGGTGGAAAGGATACACTGGAGGTTTATTCTCTCCTAGATCTGGCACAGGCTATGCAGTCCTGTCAGTTAGCTCAGGAGAGGACCTGACAGGGCCCGCGGTCACTACGGGGAGTGGACAGAAGGCACACAGACGCTGCACCCTGGAAGGATGCTACCTCATGTTCTGTCGCCACATGCTCTAGCTCTGGGTAACCTGGGCAGGTCATTTAACCTGCACCTCAGCTCCCGCACATGAAAATGGGATCATTACAATGCTCAGAGGCAGGGCGGTTATCAGGGGATAAGGTCAGTGCCCAACAGAGGCGCCACGGGCAGCTGTCCTTGGTCGCCTCCAGACAAGCCTCCTCACCCCCCGTCCCTGCACACCCACCTGGGGGTGGCTCTGGAGTGAGACCACCCGGTCCTGGCTTGGTGCCCTCCCCAGATGCTGCCTTGCTCACCTGGAGCCAGCTTGATCTCCAGTGCAGTCCGAATGAGGGCCATCAGCGTGGATGTGAAGTGGACAGTCATGTCCTCATTGGAGATGGGCATGTTCATGCGAACCAGGCGCTAGGGACAAGGGGAGCAGGTCAGGGCCAGGCCTACCAGGGTCCCTCCACCACAGGACTACAAGGTGCTGGAGGCCCCTAGAGGCTGGGCTTCGCCTCCTGGGGGTGGCTTCTGCAGGTGCCCAGGCAAAGTTGGGTGGCTGGGAGTTTTGCCAGCATTCACACTCACCCTTGGACCGCCCCCCCGCCCCACTGGAGCTGAGTCTTCTCCTAGCTGTGGAGAAACAGAAGTCCAGGTAAAGACTGTAGCATAGCACCAAGCCAGAAGCCTGGATCCCTCTGAAAGAACAGGCACATGCTTAGCCAGAAGGACCCCTGCCCAAGGCTGGAATAAGGGGCGTGGGGCCTGGGCTGAAGAGGGAGGGATCTGGGCTGCAGAACTGAGGCTGGGGCACCCTGGGATGGCCCACAGACAGGAGGGAAGACCCCTGTCCTTACAGCTCTGCCCAATGTCATCTCCTCCACCGGCAGCCTGGAGCACTGGACAAGGGGTGGGTCAGCCAAGAGCACAGCTCTGAGCCCCAGCTCCCAGTGAGGCATCCCCTCACCCCAGGAAGGCTTCTGCCTCTCACCACCCAGCCAGGGGGCCTGGCAGAGGCGGCCAGCACCTTCCAGTCAGAAGGACCCAAACAGATGGCACTGCACAGGGCCAGCGTGAAAGCTGCTAGGGAGAGGCTCAGGGCCATCGCACAGGAGTAAAAGTACTCCGGACCAGACTGGGGGCAGTGCCCTGCTGCTTTGCTCCCTGTTTCCCCATCAGGTGAAGAGCCCCTTTCCTCTCCTCGTTTTTCAAGGACAGAACAGCGGGAGACAGATGTGTGTCTGTAACAGACCTCCGGGTATAGGCAGCAGCTGCCCAGAGCCTGAGGCTCTGAGAACTTAGGTGATGTCCAGGAAGAAAAGTATCCTTGGTGTGTCTGGAACGGTCTCAGCATGGGGGGTCACCTAGCTGACCAGGTAGAGCCCTAGGGGCACCGTGACCCACCTGTCTTCTCCCAGCAGTCTCTTGACATCTACCATAAGACAGAGCTAGAGATGGGGGCACCGGGCCCCTCCCCGGGTTGTGCCTGTCTTCTGCCAAGCCCACATCCCATGACACAGCAGCCTCTCTTCCCCTCTAGGGAGGGCCCCCAGCCCTGCCCCCAGTGTCTGGGCCCTAAATCCAATCCTCGGCCTAGTAGAGATTGGGTGGCTAAAGACACGAGCCCAGACTCTGCCCCTCTGAATGCTGGCAAAGCCCCACCTGGCACATCCAATCGTGGTCCCAGGACCTCACACATCACCTTTGTGACGCACACCAGGAAAATCGGCTTTCCAGAGCACAGTGTCCCTGTAGACCAGCACCGATGGCAGTAAGAGAGGCAGAGGGATTCCTCTCCAGGGAAGTCAGGGAGTCGGGTACCAGCGTGAAGGAGGAGCAAGCAGGTGATTTCCAAGAGAAGAGAGCTCTGTCCAGGGCACCTTCACCAGAGGCTCTCCTCTGCCTGTCCAGGCCCTAGAAGGGCGGGGATCTCAGGAAGCGGCAGAAGGACAAGGCCGGGGTAAACAGACAGGCATCTCTGCCCTGGGCCTAGACCCTCCTGGTCATAGCACTCTGAGCATCTCCTGGACCCTCCCCAGCTCCCCAAGCCCATCCATTCCTACCCACCCTGAGGCCTCCCCTGGTCTATTCATGACCAGAACCTTGGAACTGGCCAGCACAGCTGGGGAGGGGCCCTAAAGGCCAGCCCATCAGAGCCCTGCATGCCCAGCCTGGCCCCAGGTATCAGTGTGGACAGAACTCTCCTTCTTGGGAACAAAGCTACAGTCTTGCATGCAGGCCTCAGGCAGGCGCAACATGCATGCCAGGCAGGGGAGGGCTGAGGAAGACGGCAGAGGCGTCTGCCGATGGCTTGAAGGAGCCACTTAGCTTCCAGAGGCTGTGCTGAGCCAGGTGACAGAGGCAGGCCCAACTCGAGCACAGAGACAGACATCGTGGACAGAACCAGAGAAAGCTCTGCTGGGAAGCTCGCTCAGAGAGAGGGCGGTGGCAGAGAGGCTCCAGACACACGCTGGTTGAGCCGCAGAACTCGGGCTGGCTCTGTTTTCTGGGAGCAATGGGCGCTGCAGGAGGGCTCTCGGTGCGGGGCGACGGGTGGCGGGTGGTGCTGGAGGGATGGAAGGTGCCTACACACCAAAGGGCACATGGGGCAGGTGGGAGCAGGCTTGGGGCTGGGCCACGTGACCTGCTCGCCCCCCAAGGAGGGAGGCCTGGAGATGTCCTTCAGTTTACCCCTCCTTGCCGCTCAGCCTCCTGGGCTCCTCAGCGATGGAGGGAGGAGGCATGGGACTACCTGTCCTTACCCTGCAGCAGTCTCTGAAGCCCCAGGAAGGACAGCAGAACGCCTCTCCCTGGCATCCTCTCCTTCTTAATGCCACAGTGCCTCCTTCCCGCTGTGGAACTTACAAAGCCCTGGGGATGCTGCCTCCCCAGGCTGACGCAGCCCAGACCTGGGGAAGTTCTGCATGTGCGGAGCTGGGTGTGGGTTCCTCAGAAGTGCCAGAGGCCCTGCAGGCCCCTATTACCCCAGGCTCAGACCCAAAGGGCTGGATAACTCCACCTTCATCGGGTGCTTATGGGACAGAGGAGCTGAGTGCGGTCCTGAGCCCAGAACAAAAACAGCTTCTGTCAAAAAGGTGGTCTGTCCCCTCATTTCCAGGAAAGAGAAGGAAAGGAAAAAAGGCAGGTGGAGGGCTCCGGCTCCGTCTTCCTGAGCCTCTCAGGGGCTCTCAGAGGGGGCAGACCTGCGGGCACAAGGGGCGGGTGCAGACACCATCATGGTATCTGTGTCCCTCTGTCTGGGAAGGTAGAGGACACGGTTGGAGCAGAGAAAAGGAAGAAACAGTGAGACAGCAGAGCGGCAGACAGACAGACAGACGGACAAGCCCCGAGAGGAGACGGGAGACCAGCCCCAGCACAGCCAGCCTCGGGGTGCAGGGTCGGGGTCTACCTTGTATGCAACTCGAGCAGGGCATTTCTTCCCCAGCCCCAGGGGTGGGGACATGTGTTTCAGCATCTCAAACATGTCATTGTAACTGATGCGCCCACTGGAGACCCGGCCCAGAGAGGCAGAGGCAGGGTGGGGTCCACAGGAAGGGGTGCGGCAGGAGGGGGGCGGGGGGAGGAAGCAGACAAGAAAACAGATCCAGTTAACCAGCGTCAGATTACATGCCAAAAGTCAAAATACGTAAAATGAGGGACGTTTCTGCTTGACTCAATCCCCTCCTTGCCCCTCCCAGCCTCACCTCCACACTCCAGCCCCACGCAGGGCAGCGGGCAGGGGTGACATCTGAGCTAATGAACATGGAGGGATGAGGAAGGGCTGCATCGGGGCGGCTTTGGGTTGTCAACTTCTGATTTTACACTTTTAGAAAACCACAGATAATGCCAAATCAGAAAAGAGCTGTTTCACCATGCCGGGAGAGCCGGCAGACAGAATTATGTGACCGATGAGGCCGGCCTGAGAACCACGGCAGAAACATAGCTTTCCTTAATGCTCAATTTGCTTCCAAGTTAGCCTAGAGGCTAAAGAAGTGGAGAAAACTCTAAAACAAGGCAGAAAACTAGAGCTGGGGGAGCCCCGAGGCTCTAGAGACAAACTTGACGGGTGAGTCCTGCTCCAAGCCCAGAGACGCCCGAGGCCGCCCAGGGCAGGGCTGCTGCTGGGAGTCAGGGCTGGGCAGGAAATGGGAGACCGCGGGGAGGGGGGGCGGGCGGGTGGAGGGGGCCGGGGCGTGGTGGGCAGCTGGGGTGGGATGTGGCTTGGAGCCACTCTTGCCCCTCCTGTCCACACCAGGGACAGGGCTGGGCCCAACACACGGGACAAGGCTCCAGATCCAGGGAGGTGTCTGGGGGCCGACGACTGTGTCTTCCCGAGGTAGACAGGCCACCAGGCCTGCAGCCTCACCTCCACCTCTGGGGACACCTGCCTGTGGGACCTGCTTGGGGTCCCAGAGACGAGGTCGGGTTCAGGCCACCCAGGAGAGAAAGGGGACAGCTTTTTCCTGGCAGGCACATCTGCCCCAGGGCCTGGCCCTCCTCCCAGGGTTCCCAGCCTTGGCTGAGTGGATCGATCCAGAGGTGAAGCAGGAGGGCCCGTCTTTGGGCCTCCACTGCCTCTGTCCTCGCCTCCCTCAGGGACCAGAAACCCCTCGGTTGTCAGGCTCTTCAGACTGGGAGGGGCCGCTCCTCCTGGTCTGCTTGTGCCCATGCTCTCCTCCTCTGGGGCCCTTGGCCTCCAGCCTGTCTGACCATTAGCCCACCCTTGAGAGCCTGGAGGCAAAGCCGGGAAAGACAGCTGCTTCCTTGGGCACAGGCAGGGCCTGGCCCCCAGCTCCCACCCAGCAGCCGACCCCTGCCCTCCAGGCCCAGCCAGAAAGCTTCGTGTGCACTGCCTTAGAAGGCTGTCTGTCCCCAGCCAGCTGGAGGGGTCGGGAGATCAGATGGGGGACCAAAGCGTCCAGGAGGTCGGAGTGCGGGGCAGGGCAGGACAGGAGGAAAGAGAGGTGAGGTGTCGTCATTCCCAAACCAGGCAGGGAGTGTGTGCTGTGTTTGCATTTCGGGCAGGGAAGAGTATGTCGGATGGAGGCTCTGAAGTTGCAAACCTTGTAGGCCAACCTACGAGGGCAGTTCTTCCCTAAGCCAACGGGTGGCTCAATACAACGCAACAAACTGTACATATCCTTATAATGAATCCGGCAACTGGAAAGGAAATGTCACAGGTTATGGCAACCAAGGCACGATGAGCCCATCCCGCCCGCCCACCCAGCCTGCGACAGGAAGAGGAGCCCGGCGGCTGGACAGGCAGCTCCCTGCAGGGAATCCTGGGGCTCAGAAAGCCCCAGGAGGCATGGCAATCCCAAGACCATTTCCAGAGCCTGATGCAGGCAGGAGACACACCATACAGAACAAGTGCTGGCCCCTGTCCCAAGCCCCCACTGTGCACACACTGAAACCATTGGTCTGTCTCTCCCCGGGGCCTTGTTCACCCACCCTCTCTGGCAGCCCCTACTCTTGCTCCCTGAGTGCCTGAGACCCCATGCCTGGCTCTCCTGACTGTCTCTACCTCCTGAATCTCCTGGAATCTGCTGGTCCAGCTAAGGACCCCCTAGTCCCAGGGTGGGCACCCTGGCCAACACGGACGTTTCTCTTTCCTATCCAATCAGCTCCAAATTACTTCTGGAAAAGAGGGAAGAAAGAGGAAGCCCCACTTTGGCCTCACCCAAGGTGCTTGCTAACTCACTGGACCTAAAGGATCATCACGAAGGGTCTGGAAGCATGGTGAAGCCCCCAGCCCCAATAATCACCCAACCCAATTCACAGCCTATTCTTTGGCTCATCTTCTCTCTTCCACCATCGAATCCCTCAGATGGCACCAGATGGAAAGTGGGAGCACCATACTGTCACTCCAATGCAAAAAACTGTCCTCGCTGTCTATAAAGCAAAGTCAAAGCTCCTTGTTTATCCCAAATTTCAAGACTTTCTCAACCTGTCCCAGCCGCCCTTCCAGCCCCTTTGCAATGCATTCTCTTCTCCATCAGACACAATCAGACCCCCTTCCCTTCAGCCCTGGCCCCAACCTCTTCTCTAGAGCTCAATCCATCCTGCCCTCTTCAGTTTGGCTCAAATGCCACCTCCTCTGACTCACCAGCCAGATGGGGTTTCTCCCTCCTCAGACACCCCGGGCTCACACTACGGCTCCTCTGTTCTCCCACAGTCCCGTTGGACTCAGCATCCTGAGAGCACATGCTTGCTTCACCTACACACCCCTGGTCCCCAGCACACGGCGGATGCTCAGGAATGTTGACTGGGCGGATGGATGAACACAAAGATGAGTAGACAGATTGCTTACAGGTGTGATTGTGATTCTCCTCTCAACTCTCTACCCTTCTCCAAGTGAGGCAACAGTGAAGATGGGAGAAGGCGGCACCAGAAAGCAACAAGCCCACGCCTTCTTCATCTCCCCACAGCATGCATGTGCACACGCACATGCACACATACATACCCACGCACACCTGCGTTCACACACATATACACACACAAGCACGCATGCCCGTGTACACCCATGCACGTGTGCATTCACACACGCATGCACACAAGCACACACATGTGCAAACATGCACTGCACTCACACGTTTGCACACAATCACGTGTGTGCACGCTCGTACATGTACACACAAACCATGTGGGCACATGCACACACACATGACACATGTGTACACAGACCTGTCCACATGTGCAAACATGCACTGCACTCACACATTTGCACACGATCACGTGTGTGCACGCTCGTACATGTACACACAAACCATGTGCATGTACGCACATGCACACACGCATGCCACGTGTGTACACAGACCTGTCCACATGTGCAAACATGCACTGCACTCACACATTTGCACACGGTCACGTGTGTGCACACTCGTACACGTACACACAAACCATGTGCATGTGCACACATGCACACACGCATGCCACGTGTGTACACAGACCTGTCCACGTATGCAAACATGCACTGCACTCACACATTTGCACACGATCACGTGTGCACGCTCATACACGTACACACAAACCATGTGCATGTGCGCACATGCACACACGCATGCCACGTGTGTACAAAGACCTGTCCACATGTGCGCACACACCCATGCACATATGCAATATGCACACACAGGCACACATGTATACATCTGTGCACACGCCCACAGAGCCACACAGGCGCAAACACACACATACACACACATACATATGAAAGCTTGGGAAATTTCACAGTTTTGTTGTTCTTTAAGTCTCTCCAAGAACGAGGAGACAGCAGAGCGGCCGCCTGGGATATAAAGTGGACCACATCCTTGCATCTGCCACGGAGGCTAGGAAGGGCTCAGAGCACCCTCGGTCCTGTGCCTAGGACTCAGTCTCCTCAGCTGCCTCTGCTGGGCCTTCCCCTATCCCCTGCCATCTGGAGGCAGGCTATGTTTTCAGCCCAGGCCACATGTGGGAGCAGCAAGTCTGAGTGTTAGTTGTGGGTCACATTTATGCTACTTTTGGACCATGGTCTTGTGTGCTATTTCGCAGATGCCACCTCTGGGGTGACGCTTATATTTGCTGTCTACTCTTCCATAGCACTTTCTTTACCACACTCCCAATGGCCTCTGCCTTCCAGAGGCCCCATTTTCAGAACTCTGGATTTGGGAAACAGTCTGAGCCCCCTGTGCACCATCACAAAACCACAGTCTGGCCCAAGTCCACTTCCTGTGTGTCCAAATTCTGCTCCACCTGTGCCTGGACTAGGGGAAGTCCTGGGTCTACAGTTCATAAAGATTTGGGGCAAGTCCTCCCCTCTCACAGGCCTGCACTGACTTGCCTTTGTCCCGGACGTATGGACATACCGCCCATACAGCATCTCTGCTTCCCTGCAACACACCCTTTAGAAACAATGTGCCCAGTGCTCCCTTCGCAGCACATATACTAGAAACAATGTGCCCAGAAACAGCAGCATCTCTCGAGACCACAGTGCAGATGACCCTCCTGGAATGAGCCTCAAGCCTGCCTCACTTGGAGTCTCTCCTGCTCTCTGACCTGACTGGGCCCTCCTGACCAGAGAACCCACACCTACCCCTGAGCCAGAATGAGACTGGGCACTGCAGGGCCGATGTGCTGACGCATCAGCAAAATGACAGGACTCTCCAAGGCCACAAAAACGGTCACCTACACCATGAAACATAAATAACAGCCACGCTTGTTCTGCACTGTGTGAAAATTATACAATTTTCACTACAATGGAAAACACCCAGAGACACTACAGGAATGGAAATGCCCTGGGGTTGCTGGTGCTGCCAGTGGTTTCAGGGCTTGCCCAGCCTGGGAAGGGTCTCATACAGCATCTTCTGGATCCTCACATGATGGGGTAGGGGCTCCAGGAGGGCTGAATGAGAGGAGGGTGGGGGAGCCCAGCCAAGCTCCCAGGGGCTTGAGGGTCAAAGAGCTCTGGAGCAATCCCCTTGCTGAGCTCCAGTTTAGGGAAAAACTGTGGGCAGTAGGGTCCTCACCACAATGACACTGACCATGTCCTCCAGGCCTCTACCACGCAAGGGGTGACCAAACACAGAGCTGTGCGAGGGGGACACGGGCAGGCTGGGAGCCTCGGAGAGAGGAGGTGGGAAGTGGCTACACCCCATCTTCATAGTCTTCTCATTCCCTTCGAGCGTGGGAAGGGACGGATGCCCATCCGTTTACTGATGCACTGTTCATTCACATTCATGACTGCTGAGCGCTCACCATGAGCGAGGCGAAGAACAGGCCTGTGCCTTCCTCAGCAGCCAGGTCTCTTGGCCCCTCCATGTCCTGTGTTGGCCTTGCAGAGAGCATGCCCTGAATAACTACTCAAGTATCCGCTTGAGAGAGTGAATGAATGAATAAGCAAGTGAAGAAGCAAGTGATGAAGGAACAGACAAATGGGCAGATGGTGAGTCCATGCTGCTTTGCTAGCCCCGAGGATAAGAGTATGTGTCCTGGGTGTGCAAGACTCTCCCATGGATCACGGAACACCCTTCTAACCCAAGCCAGTCCCCTCATGACATACTTGCTCTGTCTGGAAATGAACTACTCCTCACTTAATGCAACACAGTAACCCTTTCCCACCATGACCAAAGGGTCTTCAACATTCTAGACCCTTCCTGGTAACTCCTTTAATTTCAGTGAAAGTTCACCAAGCGCCCGCTATTTGCAGCCTGGGCTGGGGACACAGAGGTGCATGTTGGCTCCTGTTCCCAAGAGATGGCAGAGAGGGAGAGGCCTGAGCCCATCGGTGGGAAGAATGTCATTTCTGCCATGAAGGCCTCCAAGCTTCATGAGAATGGTGAGGCCCCAAGGGAAGGCCCTCCTGCTGTGTCCACACCCTCTCCCTTGAGCCCTCCACGCCCCTCATGTGACAGACCTGTGAGGAGACAGTACACTCCCATTTGGCAAGAGACCTGAGCCTCACAGACCCCTTGGAACCTCCTAAGTGCTGGACTGAGGGCCTCACAGAGCATTTCTCAGCCCAGGGAGCTGTGTAAGAGCACTGTGGGCATGAGAAGGAGCGTGCCACCTAGAAGGGGACCTGGCACCACCCTCTGCAGACCCCACCAAAACCGGAGGGGGTTTGACAAAACCTGTATCACGTGACACAGGTCTGAAGCCACCCAGCCCTGTCCCGAGATCCGTGGCATGGACCACCCTGAGGACCACGGAGCATGGGGGCCACTCACCACGCGGCCGGGTCGTACTCAGCCCAGACCCGGATGAACTCGTCCAGGTGGTGAGGCCCTAGGATGGAAGAGTCCCGTGTAAGGTACTCAAAATTGTCCATGATCACGGCCACAAAGAGGTTCAACATCTGCAGGACAGGAAGGAGAAGGGGTGACATAGAGAGACCTCAGCCTGCCCTCTACCCTAGCCCTTACCCTCCAGCCAAAGTCTGTGTGCGAAACCATCATGGCAGCGGAGGCCACTCAAACTCAGCCAGAGCCCGTCCAGCCCTGCTCCCCCCAGCCTCTGGGCCTCCACTACACCACCACCACCAGCCGCCGTGGCTCCCAGCCTCCTACCCCAGGGTTCTAGGTCCCGCAAACTAACCCGAGCCCCTCCCACTCCCTGCTTCTGCTGCCCTACCCTAATTCATGTTGGCAACCCCTCCTGCCCCACCTCCCATCACCATCCTCTTCCCCTCCTAGCTAGCCTTCAAGGAAAACAGCGACTTTGGAGTTAGTAGTTTGGACTCTAGAGGCCAAAAGCTCAGCTTCTTTTTTTTTTAATTGAGTTGAAATTCACATAACATACATTTAATCATTTTGAAGAGTACAACTCAGTGGCTTTAGTGTATTCACAATATTATGCAACCACCTCTCTAGTTTCAAAAATTCTTTTTTTTTTTTTTAAAGATTTTACTTATTTATTTGACAGAGAGAGACACAGTGAAAGAGAGCACAAGCAGGGAGGAGGAGCAGAGGGAGAGGGAGAAGCAGGCTCCCGCTGAGCAGGGAGCCTGATGCGGGACTTGATCCCAGAACCCTGGGATCGTGACCTGAGCCGAAGGCAGACGCTCAACGACTGAGCCACTCAGGCTCCCCTCAAAAATTCTTTATCACCCCAGAAAATGCCTTGTACTGTAAACAGTCACTCACTTATTTCCCTTTTCTCCCGTTCCCTAGCAATCTCTGTTCTGCATCTATCGGCTTGTCTATTTGGGGTACTTCATATAAAAGGAATCCTACAATACAGGACCATATAGGGCCCTTTGTGCCTGACTTCTTTCACTTAGCGTGATTTTCTGAGGCTCAGCCATTCATTTGGGTCAGAACTTCATTGCTTTTTAAGGCTGAATAATATTCCATGGTAGGTATATACCAGTTTGTTTATCTATTCATCCATTGATGGATATTTGGGTTGTTTCCACCTTTGGGCTGAACTGTTTTCCACAGAGGTTGCTGCATTTTACATTCCTATCACAATGTGCAAGAGTTACTATTTCTCCATGTCCTTGCCAATGCTGGCTATTTTCCATTAAAAAAATTATCATCATTATAGCCATCCTAGTGAGTGTGAAGCGAGTGTGTGGTTTTGAGTTTCCTTAATGCCCAAAGATGATGAATGTCTTCATGTGCTTGTTGGCCACTTTGTATATCTTTTTGGCAAAAATGTCTATTCTGATTTTTTGCCCATTTTTTAAATGGTTGTCTTTTGTAATACAGTTCTAAGAGTTGTTTATATATTTTGGATATTATCCCCTTATAAAATATGTGGATTAGTATTTTCTCCCATTCCTTAAATTATATTTTCACATTTTTTATAATCCCCTTTGACACACAAAAGTGTTTAATTTTGAGCAGTCTAATTTATTTTTTTCTTTTGTTGCTTGTGATTTTGGTGTTGAATCTAAGAATCCTCTGACAAATCCGAGATCATGAAGATCTGCCCCCTATGCTTTCTTCTAAGAGTTTTGTAGTGTTAGTTCTTACATTTAGGTCTTCCATCAATTCTGGGTTCATTTTTGTATATGGGGTGAGGTAGGGGTCCATCTTTATTTTTTTGCATATGGACATCTAGTTGTCTCTTCATCATGTCTTAAAGAAACTATTCTTTCCATACTGAACAGCGTTGGCATCCTTGTCAAAAATCAATTGTCCTGGGGCGCCTGGGTGGCTCAGGCATTAAGCGCCTGCCTTCGGCTTGGGTCATGATCCCAGGGTCCTGGGACCAAGTCCCACATCGGGCTCTCTGCTCCGCGGGAGGCCTGCTTCTCCCTCTCCCACTCCCCCTGCTTGTGTTCCTGCTCTCGCTGTCTCTGTCTCTGTCAAATAAATAAATAAAATCTTTAAAAAAAAAAATCAATTGTCCACAGATATTTGGATTTATTTCTGGAATCTCCATCCCACTCCACTGGTCTATCCTTATGTCAATACCGTACTGTCCCCGTATCATCCTTATTAAGATACATATAACTGACATAATTATAAGACACTTGAAGTGCATATTGTGGTATATATACATACATAAACATTGTGAAATCATTCCTACCATCTAGTTAATTAACACATCCATCACCTATTTTTCTTGGTAGAACACTTACGTTCTATACTCTCTTAGAAAAATTCAATTATACAATACAGTGTTATCAACTATAGTCACCATGTTTTACTTTACATCCTCAGATATTATTCATATTATAGCTGAAAGTGTGTACCCTTTTACCAACTTCTCCCTGTTTCCCCCACTCTCTAGTCCCTGGCAACAACTCTTTTACTCTCTGTTTCTACGGTTTGACTTCTAAAAAAAATTCCACATATAAGTTATACATGTAGTATTTGTCTTTTTCTGTCTGGCCTTTTTCACCTAGCATAACGCCCTCAAGACCCATCTGTGTTGTCACAAATGACAGAAGGATTTCCTTCTTTCCCATTGCTGAAAAATGTGTGCGTTGTGTGTGTGTGCGCACACACCAAATCTTCCTTATCTACTTCATCTGTTGATGAACACTTAGGTTGTTTCCACATCTTGGCTCTTAGGATTTTGATTTGCATTTCCCTGATGATAAGTGATGCTGAGCACCTTTTCATGTACCTGTCGGTCATCTGTATGTCTTCTTTGGAAAAGTATCTCTTCAGCCACATTGTTTTTACTCATGATACCGTTATAGTAAGTTTTGAAATAGGGAATGTGAGTTCTCTCACTTGGTCTCAGGGAGCCCGATGCGGGGCTCGATCCCAGGACCCTGGGATCATGACCTGAGCCGAAGGCAGACGCTTAATGCCTGAGCCACCCAGGCGCCCCGGTCTTTAATTTTCAAGATTTTTTGTTATTTGGGGCACCTTGCCATTCCATATGAATCTGAGGATCAGCTTTTCCATTCCTGTAGAAAGGCCACTGGAGCTCTGACAGGGATCACACACTGAATCTAGAGCTCACTTTGCGGGGACATTACCACCTTACCAATATTAAGTCTTTTGATCCATGGACATGCATGCCTTTCCATTTAATTAGGTCTTCTTTAACTCATTTTAGCAATATTTTGCAGTTTTCACTGTACAAGTTTTCATCTCCATGGGTATTTATTTATTCCTAGGTATTTTATCCCTTTGGGTGCTACTGGAAATGGAATTATTGCCTTAATTTCCTTTTCAGGTTGTTTACTATGTGTTGATTTTGTACCCTGACACTTTGATTAACTCATTTATTAGTTTTAGTAGCATGTGTGTGTGTGTGTGTGTGTGTGTGTTCTTCAGGATGTTCTACATATAGAATAGTATCATCTGCAAATAGAGATATCTTTACTTCTTCCTTTCCAATTTGGATGCTTTTTATTTCTTTTTCTTGCCTAACTGCTCTAACTAGGACTTCCAGCACGATGTTGAGTAAAAGTGATAAAAAGTGGGCATCCTTGGTGATGGGTATTCAAGAGGGCACGTTCTGCATGGAGCACTGGGTGTTATTCGCAAACAATGAATCATGGAACACTGCATCAAAAACTAATGACGTAATGTATGGTGATTAACATAACATAATTAAAAAAGAAAAAAAAAGTGGGCATCCTTGTCTAGTTCCTGCTATTTGGGGGAAAAGTTTATAGTCTTTCACCACTGAGTATAATGGTAACTGTAGGTTTTTCATAAATGTCCTTCATCATGTTATGGACGTTCCCTTCTACTCCGAGTTTGCTAAGTGTTTTTGTCATGAAAGGGTGTTGAATTTCGTCAAATGCTTTTCTGCACCAATGAGATAATCATGTGGGGTTTTTTCCTCATCACACTGGTTAATCCCTGTATGTTGAAAATGCATCCTTGCATTCCTGGGATAAATCCCATTTGATCATGGTGTATAATCCTTTTAATGTGTTGTTAGAACTAGTCTGTTAGTATCTTGTTCAGGATTCTTACTATATATTTATCAGGGACATTGGTTGTAGTTTTGGTTTTTTGTGGCATCTTTGCCTGCCTTTGGTATTAGCACAATGGCAGCATCACAGGATGTGTTAGGAGGTGTTTGCTCTTCTACTTTTTGGAAGAGTTTGAATAGGGGACACTTGGTTGGCTCAGTCAGTTAAGCATTCGAGTCTTGATTTCAGCTCAGGTCATGATCTCAGGGTCGTGAGACTGAGTCCCACGTCAGGCTCCGCAGTCAGCATGGAGTCTGCTTGAGATTCTTTCTCTCCCTCTTTTCCTCTCCCCTCTAAAAAAATAAAAAGAGTTTGGATGGGATTTATGTTAATTCTTTTTTAATACCATTTTCTAAATTGTGGTAAAACATACATAGCAAAAGGCTTACCAATTTAACCACTTTTAAGTGCACAGTGCAGCGGCGATCAAGCACACTGACACTGTTGTGCAATCATCCCCACCACCCATCTCCAGAACTCTTCCATCTTCCCCAGCTGAAACCCTGACCCCATTAAACACTAACTCCCACCCCCTCCCCCAGTCCCTGGCACCCGCCATCCTGCTCTCTGTCTCTATGAACTTCACTCGAGGGGCCTCAGATAGGTGAAACCATACAGTTATTTTTCCTCTTGTCACTGGTTTATTTCACTTGGCATAACGACTTCACGATTCATTCATATTGAAGCATGGGCCAGAACTGCCTCTCTTGTTAAGGCCGAATAATAGTCCCTTGTATGTTCATGTCACATTTTGTGTACCAATCGCTTGTTGATGGGCACTTTGGTTGCTCTTACCTCCTGGCCATTGTGAATAATGCTGCTATGAACGTATGTGTACAAATATTTATTCAAGTCCCTGTCTTCAGTTCTGGCATATGCCCAAAAGTGGAGTTGCTGGATCATACTGCAATTCTATTTTCAATTTACTGAGGAGCTACCATACTGACTCCCACAGCTGCTGCACCTCTTCACATTCTCACTGGCAGTGAACGAGGGCTTGTGTCTCCAGCACCCCAGCAAACGGCAGGTGCCGCTTTCTTTCTCTTCTTCTCTCATGCCTGTGTTTACTCATCAGTCGTGTTGGCTCTGTCTTTAAAATGCAGCTCAACTCCCTTCATCGCCACCCTTCGCTAGGCACTGTCACCTCCAGCCATCTCCTGACCACTCTTCACCTCTCCTGACCAGAAGCCAGAGCAAGGTTTTAAAATATCAACCAGATTGTGTCATGCCCCTGCTCAAAGTTTCCCAGAGGTGTCTGCTGACTTGGACCTAGTCCACTTACCTCCCCAACAACCAGTTTCCTGAGGCTCATCTGCCCCAGGCACACCAGCTGGAGTGCTGCTTCTTTGTAACTCATCACCATGGCAGAGGCTAAAGGCTAAAGGACAGTTGTCCCGTGGAAACTTAAAACCCTTTCTGAGAAGGAAAGGCAAGGCCCACAGGAGCTCATTACAGAGTGGGTCCTTTTAGAGGTCATCATCTCTGGGGAAACAGGACCATCAACACAGAATCAGCTTGTAATGTGACATGAATCAGTATCAGGGATCAGTGAGAGATGTAGGGGGGGCCTGGGATGGATTGAGACAGGTGGACACATGGGCACAGTGACCAGGACTTACCAGAAAGGAGCAAAGGAAGATGAAGGAGACGAAGTAGAAGTAGGCAAAGTCGCTCCCACACTCACTGGCATTGGCGTGCTCATCACAGGCCTGGTTGCTGAGACAAGACAGCATGATCTCGTGCCAGGCCTCCCCAGTGGCACTCCTGAGAAGAAGGGCAGAGCCATGAGACCCACAAAGGAAGGCCCAGACCAGCCTGAGAAGGAATCTCAGAAGAGCTGGCTCAAGTGCATACCCTCCCTGGGCTCCCTCCCGCAGAGAACCCACTCATATGTAAGGTCTGGGTAAGAGACGCCTACTTCTTAAAAAGAATCCTCTGGCATTAGGTTTTCAAATTGATCATTAACTCAGAAAGAACTAGTTACTGAAAACAAGGCACTGCACCAAAAGTGAGCACCATGGTGAGCGCCCCTTCATGGACCTCTGGCTCCTCGGAGCCAACACAGCCCTTCCTGGCCTCCCTCACCCAGCATGTGCCATCCCAGCCTTCCTTGATGCAAGAAATGGGGGCTCCACCCCTCCCGTTTCTTAGGCCAAATATATTGCAGGCTTCCCTGCCTCCACTCCTTCTCACCAGCTTCATCAGCTCATCTACCTCCAAAAAACAGCTAGACTCTCACCACTTCTCAACACCCTGGGCTAAGCAATAACCACCTCCCCTGAGCTTCTGCAATAGCTTCCTCACGGATCTTCCTGCTCTGCCCCACCCAACAGCCAAGTGGGTCCACTAAACACAGGTGAGATCAGGTCACTTCTCCTCTCAATGACCCCTCACTCACTGCAAAAGCCAAAATTCACACAACTGCCCACAGCTCTGTGAAACTCGCAGCCTGCTCTTTCCCAGTGGTCTCTGCTCGGTCCACTCCAGCCACACCGGCGTCTGCTGTTTCCTGAACACACCAAGAACAACCCCACCAGCCTGAGGGGCCACCCTGGAGGACCCTTCTTCATGGACTTTGGTCCCTGGGTATGCAGCCAGCACAAAGGCCAGATGTGCACTAGACTTGCAGGCGGACCAGAGGCCTGGGTCCCCCCCCCCAGCTTGGTGTGCCTGTGTGGCCAGCTCTGGGCACAAGCTGAGCCCACTTCCCATTAACAATGGCTAGGAGTAGGGGGCTTTTCCTGCAGGGCAGCTGTCCAATGCCAGGCCTGACTGATACTGGTGCTCACATGTGACACAGAGACCAGGGAGGAAAAGAGATCTTTGAGAACAAAGACTTAAAACTAAGGCTGGTTTCATAGGCCTGCCTCAACTCTTATAGCACGAGGCAGGACATTAATAAATGAAGAGATGAAATGAACGTAATAGCTAAAGTCCAGAGAAATGATGTCATTTGAAGAAAGTGTAGGCCTAAGGATACTTGTCCATCTGACTAAAAAAACAAGAGTCAGACAACTCTCTCCAGGCAGCTTAGCTAAGCAGATCAGTCTGATCTCCCTCCATAGAAAGAAGAACTTCCACGGGCCCTGGAATGCATCTGCCTGGGATTAACCGTGCTGGGCCTCCCCCAGCACAGGCCTTACAGCATCCTGGTGCATCTGCATAAACAAACACACGTGTGGGCACCTCCAGAAGGAGCCCCAGGCAGGGTTTTATGTCAGCACCCCTCCTCCACAAGTCCCTACGAAGAGCTCCTTTCTTCCCTCCTAGGGTCATGTGGTGGGCTTGCCTTAACGAAGGGGACCCTGGAGGCAGTGAGACACATTCACCCCCTCCCCACAGCCCCCAAACCAGGATGGCCCACACAGAGTGCCACATCTCGGAACAAAAGCTGACACGCAGCCCTGTCGAGCACACAGGGAGGCGCCTGAGCCAGAAACAAGCTACTCTGCCTGCCTTGGAGCCTGGAGCCTAGGGAATTGCAGTCCTGTGAGCCATGGGGGGCTCACAGTGAGTGGAGACACTCACACCAGCGGCTCTGGCCAGTTGAGTTCCTTGGGTCCCTGAGTAACACACTCTGTGTCCCCCTGCCCTGCTCCGCACCCCCCCGGCCCCCGATCCCACAGACCCTGCAGTCAACAAGGTGAGCAGATGGAAAGCCTTGGCCAGCACACCAAAAAAGGCCCTGCTGGACACCTTCTGTCCTCCCAGACCCTTGGCTGCAGGTTCACCAGAGGCCTTCTGGCCACCGCCAGGGATCTGAGCTGAGGTGGTCAAGGCCAGCCTCACCTGGGGCTCTCAGGTTGACCTCCCTCAGGGGCTTCCCTTCCGTCTGTCCCGAGGCCCAGGAACCCTTAGGGAAGGAAGGAGGAAAAGGGGAGAAGAAGCTGGGAAGGCCCACTGAGGGGAAGCCAGCACAAGCTGGGGGTCAGAGGGGGGTGGCCCTCTGGGTCAGCACACGCCCTGTCCCTCCTGAACAGAGGAGCCTCTGAGCCTGCGCTGACTCCACAAACAACACACCTGAACAACAGCATCAAGGCTTGTAAAAACGTCCTGAAGTTGTTGTGCCGGTTGATGCTGGTGTCATCATCCAGGGCAATATTTCCAAAAACCTGAAATGAGAAAGAAGGCTGCAGGCTGATACTGCTGGGTCCTCAGGAGCTGTGGCCAGGCAGAAGAGGATGTGTGCACATGAGGACCCAAAAGGCACAGGACGCTGCCCTTAGCCACCACCACTGCTGCAGGGGCTGGAGGGGCCAGCACTTCCAGCCAAACACGTCACTGCCCCCCCCCCCCCCAGCTCTGCATGTCTACAACTGCAAGTCTGCATGCCGAGTAAGAATGCCACCCGGAGCTAAGTTTACATGGGCTGCGCTATATATAAGACAGGAAGCATTTGAAAGTTCACTCTGTCATCGATGACTCCGAAGCAGTAATTATATTGGTAATAGCTATGAGGTCAACTTGAAAGTTTCTTTTTAAATTTCTGTGCAAATATCACAATGGGCTTTTTATCCATTTTAATTGATTTCTTTTTAGTGTTAGGAATGCAAACAAGTCAGTAACTGTACTTGGCTTAAAATCTGGAATCTGGCTGAAAAATTTATGAACTATCACATATTCACCAAAAACAAAGATCAGTGACCCTTCTGGTCTGATCAATTCCCAAACCAAAGTGGGCACAAATATATATATATTTTAAATAGCATCAGATCTCAGCAAATTTTAAAGGAAGAGAACCTTTTCAATCCTTGAAGTAGAGTTTAAAAATCAGTTCTCAGCTAACCTTTAAGACAATGGCTTCTCCCACTATAATTTAACATTTGGATCCATCTCCCACCCTACTGTTGAAAAGTGGCCAGATGCCAAAGATTTAAAACTGGAACACTGCTTTGTGTCTTTTAAATGTTTTTCCAAATAGCTGACAAAGGGTTCTTTGGCAAAATAAAGGCAATCTAACTTGTCCAAGCTGAATTTGACAGTACAGTGATCTGGTGTGATCCTGTTGACTTTTTTCTTCTATGATATATAATTTCCTGTAAAGGATCAGGTCAACTCTCTGGACTATCAGAATGACCAGCTGGTGCTTTGCAGGCCACTCAGCACCAGGAAGATGTGCTCAAAAGCTCCACCACCATGGGGGCCCAGCACCCAATCAAACATGCCCATCAACACCCTAACAGCCCAATGGGGTTCCATTCAGGAGCACAGCAGAGCATTTTCCCGCAGACGGGGGAGCTACGCCTCACTAGTGGACTCTGGGTGACAGGCCCAAACCCATGGTGCCCAGCCTCCGTGTCCGTATTGGTAGAAGCAGCCTTTCTGAGAATTAAGTTCATAAAGTGCTTCAAACATAGAAATGTTCCCCAAGTGCCAATCTGTCATTGTTACCATTTGATGACCATGATCAGTGCCCTTTTGCCCCAGGGCACAGGGGCCCCTTCAGCTCCCTGTCCCATCAGGCGCACCCACCTGCATGCCGATGATGGCGTAGATGAAGAACAGCATGGCGATGAGCAGACACACGTAGGGCAGGGCCTGTGGAGACACATGGAGGACAGGGCAGCTCCAGGGAGGGCTGCCCAGCTACCTTGCTCGGGCCTCATCTGCAGAGTGGACGGTGGCCAGGTCTCTGGGGCCACCCAGACCCCAGCGACCAGAGATCCACCCCCACTGACCATGAAGCCTCTCCACCAAGAGACTGCCTCAGTTCCTTCGTCTATAATCAGTCATAGAACCCACCTCAGAGTCAGTGAGCATTACCAAGATGCTCTCTGGATCACTTAAAATGTCTTCGTAAACTACAATAGGATAACGGGTGCCAACAAGGAGCCTCCACGAGGAGGGGCTGCTCTGGTGGCAAGGAGGAGGTGGTGGCCACAGCACTGTGCTCACACAGGGGAGGGTCAGGGCACGAGGGCCGTGCCTGGCTTCACCTTGAAGGACTGGACGAAGGTCCACAGCAGGATGCGGATGGTATAGCCCTGGCGCAGCAGCTTGATGAGCCGGGCAGCACGGAAGAGGCGGAGAAAGCTGAGGTTGATGAAATTGTTCTGTAGGGAAGAGAGGCTGTTCTCTAACCTGCAGAGACCAGCCTCCTGCAACTGCAGGGGCTGCTCCCCACCCACCTCTCCCTGGCGTGCTGTGGTCCCGAAGAAAAGCGGATACAAGGAGAGGTTGAACAAAACATCACTGCTCTACAGTATAAGCAGCAATCGGCCACCAGAAAACCTTCCAAAAGTAAAGCTTGTCATTGCAAATCACTTCTCATGCAGCAAATCAAAGAAACCCCTCTGCTTTAGGCTCCCCTGCCCCTGGCAGGGAGGGAGAGAGAGAAAAATTCTCAGAAGCAGCTCCTTGCTGCCAGGTGGAGCCAGGAGACCAACTGTGGACGGGCCTCTAACACTGACCGCCTCTTGCAAGACGCAGCCAAGCCGTCCAAGTGCCGGGCAGGGCTGCTTCTTCACCGAGAGCCTCTGAAGGGCCCTTCGCTTCTCCATACGGCTAGCAAAGTCCCTGCTGCCTGGGACCTGGCAGAGGGGCAAACATCTCTTCTGGGGCTGCTCCTGGTGCCTGCAGACAAGTCACCATAGGAAGGGTAAGTGTTGGCGATCCTGCTGCCCACACCACGGAAGCCACTTACGAAATCCGCAAATGGTCTCAACTCCAGAGATCCCAGGGTATCTAGCACTGCTCCCTCATCCAAGAGGTTCAAAATCAAGCACAAAAAGAAGCAATAAACTCTGGACTCCACAGATTACCTGGGAGTGAGGCTTCCACCCTGGCCCAGGGGCGCCTTGAGTTATGGGCACATCCCCTTCAGGGAGCATGGCTCTGGACGGTGTCCATGACTTGGGGGTGCTTGTGGCCCTGGGCAGCCTCCCACCCTCTGTCTGCTTGGAGACCAGGTGCCTGCACGCAGCCTGACAGCAGCTTCCTGCCACCTTGGTGTTTTAACATATGCAAGCAGCTCAGGCCTAGACACATCGTATCGCCAGATTCAGTGGTCAGATGAAGAGAAAAGAACACGACATGTTGAATGAGAGCAGCAGTAGGAGAGCACGTGCAGGAGGCATGGGGAGCCTGGGGAGAGCTGGCCGCCCTCCCTCCAGGGCTGCCCATCTGCTCTTGGCTGGGCTGAGGCCTTCGGGGGAGAGGCAGGTCTCACTCTTACTTCTAAGGACAGTGGCCCCAATCCAGCCCTTGTCTGCCTCTTCGGTTCCCACCAGGGTGGCTGGAGATTAGACTGTCTCTGCTGGAGGGCTAGATGTTGGAGCCATGGGGTGGGAGGTCTGGTAGTCACAAGGAGGTGCTGACTGTGGTCCAGATCAGCAAGAAGGCAGGAGTGGACCTTGAGGTGTGACCCTGGAGGGCACACAGTTTGCCTAGCGCTCTCTCACCTGCTTGTGCTGGGGAAAGTGAATCTCAGTGGTACAGGATGCCCAAGAGACATCCACACCCGCCCCGTGGGCCCCAGTTCTCAAATGAGCCAGTCACCTCGGGAGGATGGGCACAGAGATGGAAGGGAGACTTTGTCTACAGTGCTGGGAAATCCTTTGTACAAGACAAGAAAGCAGAGGAACAGGAGGGAGCTTCCAAGGGCCCGGCCTCTAAAGCACCTGCTCACTTGGGTGTGGAGGGGCCAACGCTGTGATAACACAGTTATCATTTGCCCAGCCCAAAGCACTCTGCTCAGGCCACTGGCACAGACAAGATTTCCTGGAGATATTGGGGAAAATCTAGGCTCTGGGTGAGAAAGAAGGGATGGAAGACAAGGCAGGGGAAGGCACTGTCCATCCACAGAGTTAGTGCATGAACGCAAAGCTCAACAAGTCACCTACTACTGCTTGTTGAGACTCAAGTTCTCACCCCTCCTCCCAGATGTCTTTTCTCGGGGCTCCAGGGGGCATTCGGGAGAGGGGTGGGGGTGGCAACAGACAGACAGCCCTAGAGAGCCATGAGGACGGATGGCGGCAGCAGCCACAGACACTCCGAGCACAGCGTGGCAGGCAGAGCACTCCGTGGCTGCGCCCAGGGCGGGAGCTGCCTGGCACCACCATGCGAGCGCATGCAGGAGAGCAGGGGGCAGCAAGCACACGGCAGCCTCCCCACGGCTAGTCGCCTCTGGCCTCGGCCAACCCTTTGGAGGTGGACAGAGCTTGCCCCATCCTCCCAGAGTCCGTGGTTCCTGTCACACCAGAGAGCACCTGCTACTTCACCTACCATTTCAAAGCCAGGCCCTGCCTTATTGCCATCTGCCTCTGCATCAGGAAAGGTCTAGAGCACCCCAAAGATGCATCATCGCACCTCTCAATGTGGTAGCTGATTCACCTTGAGGGTACACTGGTCCCTGGCTCCTCTGAGCCCCTTGCTTCCTCATCCACAAGATGGAGACATGAGGACATTGTGCCCAGACAGTGAGGAGTCTGAGATTTAAGGGATTTAAAGGTACGCCGGGCATTGTGAAACACGGCCCCCACAAAGGGGATCAACAGGCCTCAGACCCAGGTCGGCCTCTCCTGCGTCCAAGTACATCACTGTTTCCAGGCAGGGTCAAGCAAAGTGACCTGTGCACATCTGCTGGGGGCCACAGTCCATGCTGCAACAAACTGCTCTCCTAATCAGCTTTGTTCTCATGGGACAACGATGAAGAAAAGAAAAGCTCTGTATACCCCAACATGCGTAGCATGTCAGGTGATGATGTGTGCTCTGGAGGACGACGAAGGGCATGGGGCGGGGTGGGGGGTGGCGGTGCTCTTCCCAAGTGGACAGGAAATGGCCACGAAAAGGCCTGAGTGAGTCGAAAATTTCTGCGGCATCAAATGGCATTTTCTCACAACTCAAGATCTTCTGCTCCACTTGTGAAATACTTTATCATTAGTGTTTGTTTTCTGTAACAGGAATCTCAAATATTTGCTACTTTATGTGAATTTCCAGTTACAGCTTCAGTTTAATCTGCTCTCCTCTCAAACATCACTGAAGGCCTGGAAGGAAGCCCCAGTTCATGCTACCTGTACTCCACACGAGCTCACTGAGCAAGGGTGCACCAGTGGATGCCTGGGTGCAAGAGCCCTGAGCTTCACTTTCTCTGGGGGCAGACCCTCTTCCCACTCCATTAGGCCTTACACCACCCCTTTTTGAATCATGAAGACAAAATCTCCAATCCCCTCCAGCCCTGAGACCCAGAGAGGGTTCCCTATAGAAGGGCATGTCCAGGGAGAATGCTATGGGAGACATCATCAGAGGCCACTGGGGAGAACCAGCCTTGTATGTTGGTACGGTGGGGACAGAGCAGAAGGGAGATGGTGCAAGAGAAACCACGGACTCTACAGGATCAGGTCCAAACTCATGTCCTACAAAATCCCTCCAATTCTGAGCCCAATCCCGACAAGAAAAACTGGGCACTTACCCGCTTCACTCAGAAGACCCTCCACCTCCTCTCTAGACCCAAGGCCAGTTCCTGAATCAAATGGCTCCTGGGAGGGCCTTCAGAAGCCCCTGCTGGACCCCAGGAGCCGAGGAGAAGAGGCCAGAGGGGATGGGTACTGCCAGACTCTGACCACACACCTTAGGAAGGCAGTGGTGAGGAGTCACAGGAAATGGAAGAAAGAACAGGAGTAGAGCAAGCAAAGCAAGGAGTTTTAAGAACTGTTTAAAGTCATGAAACCAACCGTTTCCTATATGTGATGTTTTCATGGATGGATATTTGCGTATTATTTACAAATTGGGATGTTTGAGCAGCAGGTGCACAACATACAGACGGAGACATGGTTTTCGCATTGTATGTTGGTTGGATGGCGTGAGTCAGCAGGTAGGTTAAGGTAAATCAAGAACAAAAACAGAAAACAAAAGAGAAAATGAGTCATCAACACAAGCAAAAACTCAAACTTTGAATACCTCACTGGAAAATTTTAGGATTTTAGTAAACTTTGCATATTTGGCTTAAAATGCATCAAATCAAAACATATTTTTGAAATCTGTAGGTTATGCAGACAGGGTGGCATTCATTTGCATTCCTGTTTGTAATGCAAATCCAAAGATGACTCACAGACACTTATTTTTTTATTTCCAGGCAAAGAAATCAATGTCAGTTTTATGCTTGCTTGGGAATGCTGTCTCTACATGACCCTGGTTAAGACTATTACTCTATTTTGATTAAGTTGGTGGTGGGAACTGACACTCATATTTTTGCCTAAGGAAAAAAAAGTACATTCACAAAGTAACATATGAAGTGACTACAAATGAACAAAAATAAAGACACCACTAATCCACACGACGACTTCATTTCATCTTTTCCCCTCTCGGCAGACCTGGGTGAAGGACTGAGCTCCGAGAGCACTAGCAGCCAGGGCACAGCGGACCTTCCAAGCCAAGCGGCTCCTCAGCCCTCCCACCGGCCCTGCTGGGCATCAGGGGCTGATGGCAGCAGCCATGGAGGGCTTATTTGAAGTAAGGTCTGATACAACCACAAGCCCCCTTGGCCTTGTGTGTCCAACAGCTGAGGAACAGACACTGGGCTGCTCCAGCCACCTGCGCTACAGAAGGTCTCTGCCTTGTGTGCGGGCCTCCTTGGAGGCAGAGGTTTCCCTGGAAGACAGCTGGGCATCGTGCTCTCTGCATGTCTGGCAACCCCCACCCCAGATGCCTGCTCATCAGTCCGCCCTCTCTGGCCAGGAGGCACACGCATGAAGAAACCCCCAGAGCTGTGCCCTTGCAGATGGGAGCGCAATGTCTGGATCCCTTTATCCAGGGAACAAAGATTCCTGTGTCCAAGGACGAGGCCCGTAAGGATCAGCAGCCAGCTTGCTCCTCCCAGAAACCACACTGGTACGAACTGTTTCTGGATGAGAAGCACTTGGCCACAATGCCAATGGTTGGTGTGACAGAACATCCTTGGTTTTTGTGTGAAAATGGCAGCTCAGAACTTTCCCCGCATTATTTGGATTATTGATTTTTTTTAAATGTTTTATTTATTTATTCATGAGAGTCAGAGAGAGAGAGAGAGAGGCAGAGGCAGAGGGAGAAGCAGGCTCCCCACCTAGCAGGGAGCCCGATGCGGGACTCGATCCAGGACCCTGGGATCATGACCTGAGCCGAAGGCAGACGCTTAACCATCTGAGCCACCCAGGCGCCCCGGATTATTAATTTTTTAAAACCATAAAACACACCACATACACAAAAGAATATGTATAAATACGTGTATGGATGCACATTTTCAAAGAAAAATCATAGAACGTCCATATATTCATCACCCAGCTTAAAGAAAACAGAATGTCACCATTACTTCTGAAGCCCGTCCTGTCTCCCTTTCTCCTCCCCAGATGTAGTAGCTACCCTTAATTCTTGTTAATAATTGCTTTTCTTTACTGTCTTACCACAAACTCTTAAAATGCGTTACACTTGACTTTTCTTAGCCTTTTAATGGGACTCTACCGTATGCAGTCTTCGCGGACTTGGGCAAACTTGTGCTGACGGCGAGCAAACTCTGCTTCTGAGAAGCATCCCTCTTGATGCGGAGACCACCACCCTCCAGCGCGTGCGGCACTTCACTATGTTCACGTCCCCTAACAATCAGTGCGTTCCGCTGCTACTGTGAACAGGGCAGCCACGACCCTCTGTGTGAAAGTGTCTCCAGGTCACCTGCCCAGACACCCTCTGGCTTATGTGTCTAAGTCGCTGCAGGCATGCATATGTCCAGCTTTCTGGGGATTGCCACACTCTTCCGAAAAGGTTGTCCAACGAACACCCCCAGCAATAGCGTGGAGGTTCTGGTTGTCCCACTTGCTAACCATTGGCATGGCTGGAATTCCCGTTTGACATTTGACAAACCAGAGGGTGTGAAATGGCATCTCAATGTCATTTCACTTTACATTTCTTTAATTACAAATAAGGGTGAGCAGCTTTTCCTATGTTAATTGGTCATTTCTGTTTCTTATTCTTTTAGTAAAATGCCCAATTATGCCTTCAGCTCATTTTTCCATTTGGTTGCTTTTGTTTTTCTTAATGATTCACAGAAGAGCCTTGCACATTCTGGACACTAACCTTTGTTAATGGTTTGGAAAACCTCTCTGCCCTCCGGCCACGCCTTTGTCACTAAATGTTGGTGCATCATAGAACTCAGTAGCTCATTCTTTTCTCTCCTTTATTGATCTCATTCAGTCTCATGGATCTGATATCATCTTATATGCTCATGGTTCCCAATCCTATGAGACTGGCATGAATCTCTTCTCCAAACTCCAGGCCCATCTGTCCAACGGCCTGTTGGATGATTCCTTCAGGAAGGCCAACAGGCAACTCAAATCTAACATTTACAAATCGCATCCAGTCCACATGTACAAACAGTCCACAACAAACCTGTTCCACCCACGGTCTTTCCCATTTCAATTAATGATAATCCATGTTCCCAAGTACTTGCTCAGACTTTGATGCCATTCTTGCTCAATTTTCACACAGACATCTGGTCCATCTGCAGCTCTACTGGAAAATACATCCAGAATGACGGTCTCTCACCTTAGCCCCTCTGCCGGGCTCCCTGCTATGGCATTCAGTGGCACTCACATCCTCACAGGCCCAATACTCAATTGTCAGCATCCACATCTTTTTTTCCTGAGAATTTTCCCAGGCCAGGACACAAGTGCCAGAGAATTAACATTCTCTGGCCCCCTCTCCCCAGCAGGCTTCAACTAGTAGCTAACAGTACTTGCTGAAAAATACCCCAGTCATCCTGCCACTTGCTGGGATAATGGAGGCTCAGGGCTCCTAATGAGGACCCACAGTGGTAACTGACTTCATAGTACCATGTACTGGCTGCCTCCCTTCCCTGGCTCACTTCCTTGTTCCCCTAGTATTCCAGGGATCACCTCCCAAATAAATGACTTGCATTGAACTCCTGTCTTGGGGTCTGTTTCTGGGATAACCCAACTAAGCCCTAACTTGCCTAGCTGCTTCTGCCTGTGCCCTGCACTATATTCTCAGCCAGAGGTTTGGTCTGAAAAGCCAGATTATGTCACTCCTCTTCCTACCTCACTCAAAATAAAAACCAAAATTTACTGCAACTGCAAACCCTTCCCTGCTCCCCATTTCCTCTGCCCTTGCTGCTTCCCCCCTTGTTCACGATGCTCCTACAGCAGTGTGCCCACGTCCTCCCTCAGGCGTGCAGGTGCAGGGTGGGTGCCGGGCTCAGTGTGGCTCCCCCAGGGCCCCCTGCTCCACGTCCTCACAAACCCAGACATCTTCACTTGGAAGTCAGCAACTCAGTGACGTCTTGTCTGAGCACACAGCCATCAAAGCCCCCCTCCCCCCAATCCGGTGTCTCATACCGCTTCTCTGCTGTGCCTTCTCCCAGTGCCTCTCATTGTGTAACACTGTGTCTCTCTCACTGGAATGAAACTCCAGAAGAGCAGAGATTTTCATCTTTTGTCCCAGCACTTAGAATACTGCTTAGCACATGATAGGCAGTGCATAAATATTTATAATGGATAAACAAAGGAATGTGATGCAAATATCCCCTCCCTCTTCATGGACTGCCCTTTCTTCTTTTGATAAACAGAAACTCTTTATTTTATAGAATTTTTTTTCAGTTATGGATGGTGCTTCCTATAGTTTGCTTAAGCAATCAGTCCCTATCCCAAGGTCTTAAAGATAATCTCCTGTATTTTCTTCTAAGAGTTTTAAATTTTTTTCCTCTTGCATTTAAGTATTTTCATCCATTTGAAATCGATTTTTTTTGTGAATGATGTGAAGATCCAATTTCTGTCTTTCCCTATATTGATCATCATTATACCCACATCAATTGTTGAATTGTCTCCCCACTAAGTAGCACAGTCATACATCATGTTTCCATATACGAGTGATTTTGATTCTAGGCTCTTGATTCTGTCCATTGACTCATTTACTATCCCCAAGCCAGCACCACAGTCTTAACGTTCTAGCTTTATAGTAAGTCTTACCATCAACAAGAACAGTACCTCTCCACCCCGACTGCCCCAGCAGCACTTTCTGCTTCTTAAGTATCTTGAGTATTTAAGGGGCCTTTGCTCTTTCTGATGAGTTTTAGAAGCAACTTGCCAATTTCCATAACAGACAAAACAAAAACAAATTCACTTACTGAAATTACATTGAACCTACAGATCAGTTTGGGCAAAACCATCTCTGAAATTGACACTACTTATTGTTTTACGTGCTATCTGACACCATCTATTTAAGTCTCCTTTACTATCTTTCCCTGAGGTTTAGCACTTTTCCACATAAAGATCCTGTGTGTGGATGTTATTAGGGTTACAGCCAGGACTGCTGATGCTGTTATGACATGCAGTCTACTACTCACTCAGGTACTCCACTCAGCAACTGTGCTAAACACTCTTAGCAGCTTGAGATTATTCCAGATTTCATCTACAGATAATAATGTTATCTATGAATAATGGCAGCTTTGCCTACTTCTGTTCTAATACTTAGGTGTTTTATTTTTCTTGTCTTATTCATTCAACAAGTGTCTACTGAATACCTGAAGTGTCAGGCATTATTCCAAGCACTGGAATATGGCAGTGAACCAGACAAAAACCTCTGTCTTCATGGAGCTGACATTCAATTTATTGAACCAACCAGGCCCTGAAGTTCAATGTGCTTACAGGTATTGTCCTTTTCTAATTTTAAAGGGAATTCTTTCCAAATTTCGCCATTATATGATGTTAGCACAGGATTTTTGGTAAATTCTCTTCATCAAGTCAATAATTCCTAGATTGCTAATAATTTCTATCATGAATACAATTTTAGTTTTATTGAATGTCTTCTCTGCACCCATGACAGGATCACATTAATAGTGTTCTTTGATCTGTTAATGTAAATTAGACTTTCTGATGCATTTTACATCTACGTTAATGAGTGAGCATGGAATATGACTTCCTTTATTATACTCTATCTTTTAAATAATTTTGGGGTACAGATTGTACTAGTCTCATATAAATAGTTAGGGAATGTACACTCTTTTTCTATTCACTGGAAGAATTTATTTAGGATTAGAATGTTCTTTCCTCATATTTTAGGTAGAAACCTAATGCATAAGACTACTACAACCAGTGGTATGAGGCAAGACAAATTAGTTATCACACCTCACACTTCCTACTCCTGGTAGGCTTCCTTGAGTTTTGGAGATGGCATACACCCCTGAAGAAATACTGCTGTGACCCATTTATCAGATGACACAAAGCTGCTAGGTTTGAGAGGATTCAGAGCCGGAGAGGGCTCTCTAGTAGATCCATGCTACAGTACCAGGAGCCCTATAACGTGGGCCATAAGATGCAACAGATTCCACAGTGCTGGGGTATCTGTGGGAGATACAGACACTGTGTGGAGTCCCTGGAAAGCCGGCATAGAAAAGTCAGTGCAAACACCTAGGATTCTGGAGCAAGGGCATGTCATCTGCTGAAGACATCACCAATGAGAGGGGCCACTCCTGGCTGCTGGGCCCTGGTGGACACCGGGTCTGACCAGGAGACAACTGTGTCTATGGCACCAATGCTTCTCTTTATGAGTGTGTGTTGCAGGCCTGCCAACAATCCAGTGTTATGATGGAAGTGCTACATCCAGGGCCAAACCCAAGCACATCTAGAGGGCACAGACTCATGATAGGTGGCCCAGTGCCCCAGGCCTTGCACCTTTGCTGCACCTGTCTTCCTTAGCTCACTCCTACCCCAACATATCATGGGATGATCACTAAAGCCAGGAGGAAAAACTCAAGCCTGTTACATGAAGCGGTTGGCTCAATACATTGGTGCCACCAGAACGCCACACAGAGACGAGCTGAAAGACAGTGGTGAAGCAAAGTTCTAGGTGGTGAACCCGGTCAGCCATGGCACGGATGAAGAAAGAAGTTGCCTGTGGTATGGATTACAGGACCTTAGGCAAGAGCTAAAGCTTGGCCAGGGCTCCGGAGGGAACAAAGGTTGGGGAAAGGCATCCAGATGGGCCTAGGGAATGGATGCGACATGCAGGTCCTTGTATTACACATCAGTGTCCACCACAGAGCATCCACAGCTGTAGGGGCACTAAAAACCAGGCCTTGAGATGGTTTACCCAACAGATGACAGCCAGCCTCTATCCTCACCAGCCCCAGTGTTCACACAGTAGATCCATGAATGGAGTGACCATGATGGCTGAGATGAAGGCTGTGCCTGAGCCCAACAGGTGGGCTGATCCAGCCATGACCACTACTAAACACCTAGCCCACTATGAGCAGAAGTCAACGAGGCCTCTACAATGCACCATGCTTTAGGCTGTCAACCAGCCACTTGGTGGTAATTTGCTTACATGAGAATCCTTTCACCTGGAAATGGCAGTGATTTGTCTCGACTGGGATCACTCATACTCTGGGTGTGGATTTGTCTTTGCCCATGGAATACCTTGGCCTGCACCAGTATCAGAGATTTACCCATATTGGATTCCACATAACATCAACTCCAAACTGAGCAAGCAGAAGCAGGTACAAAGAAGCAGGTGACTCTGGATCCACTGGCATATAATATTCAACATCATTCAGGAGGTGGAAACCTCATAAAACACTGAAAAAGCCTCTTAAAGGCACGGATTAAATGCTGGCTTGGTGATGTACCTCACAGGGTTGGGATATTGTCCTTCAAGATGAACTGACAGACGAGAGATGGTACTGGGTGTCCAACTGTTGCACAGATCCAGAAAGCAAGGGGTGGAAGTAGGGGTGGCCCCTCTCACTGTCCTCCAGCAAGCCAGGTCAGACTCTGTTCTCATCATCTCCATAAGTTTAGGTTTGGCAAATCTAGAGGTCCTGGCTCAAGGGGTAGGGAAGGCTTCCACTGTGGAACACCAAAGTCATGGTGGGCCCCTGTCACTTGTGTTCCTCATGCCGTAAGACCAGCAGGCAGAGCAGCGTTTCCAGGCTGGCCAGGGTACTGGATGGTGGGTATGGAGAAGGGCAGAGCTACCATTACATAGGGTAGGAAGAAGTCTATCTGGAAATCAGGGGGTTCACTAGAGCCTTTCTAGTGCTCTGTGACCAGTCTTAATTACGAATGGACTACTATGGCAGCCAGAACCACACAAGGGTGTGACAAGCAGGGGCTTGGGCTTCACAGGGTGACAGTGTGGGCTGCCTCATCCCGCCCAGCAACTAGAGCAGCAGAAGGCTGGCCACCAGTCAGGGGACCCCAAAATGGGTTAGGAAGAATAAGTTAATGAACATCAACTTAACTCAGACTAGCTCTAACTGGTTACCAACCCTCTTCTCCCACACATCGTGACCAGCACCCTCCTGAAGAATGAGAGAAGTGAACCCAGTGTGAGATGTGGGCAGAGCTGAGTGGGGCCAGGGTAACAGCAGACACTCGTGCACTCCAGTGTGGTCCTGTTACCAAGGAGCCTGATATTCCTTCCTCCCCAATGGTGGCCAGAGCCTGCTTTGCCTACACGTGGGGTGCACTCAGAAGGGCTGGAGGTATCTGACAATTCAAACCCCCAGGTGCAGCCCTTAGTTGTGGACTAATCAGTACAGAGGCATAAGCTCTGCAACTCTGAGGTGTGACCACCCTGTCTCCAAGCCCCCATTGGGGATGACCCAAATGCACCCCAACACTTGGCTCCAGATACATTTCTGATCCTCCTTCTCTTACCCATCCACTTCCCCAAACCTCTCTCTCATGGTTTTGCCTGGGAGTGCTTCCTAAGAAATGACTTGTACAAGAACCCCACCTTAGTGTCTGCTCCTAGAAAATTCAACTTAAGACTGAGATGAGATTTTTTGCCATTTAATTCTGATATAATGCATTGTACTCAAAGAACATTGCCTTATGATTCAGATTCCTTGAAATTTGTCAAGACAATTTCGTATTTTAGCACTTGGTCAGTTTTTACATATAATCTGTGTATGTTTGATGTGAATGAGTATCTCATTTTATTTACACACACACACACACACACACACACATACGTAAAACAAACCTAATATTCTAAAATATTCTAAATTCTTGTTGGTTTTAGTTCATGTACTTTGGTGCCAAGTTGTTAGATTTGTTAGACACACACAGATTTAAAAGATTGTTGTCTTCCTGGTCAGTTGTTACAATGAAGCTCCTAGGTGACTCTCAGACCACCAGACTAGAAGACCTTTTGGAAACCACTTTCTTATCCAAGAAAAAGTATTTCCCAAGACAATACCCAATCCCCAACTCCACCTCTGGAGAGGAGCCTCCTTCTTTCCAGGGGCTCCTGGGGAACCCTGGCAAGAGAGAAGGGGCTAGCACTCAGGACCTGGAGGCTCACTGAGGAGCACTGCCCAGAAGGAAACCATTCTGGGGCCCTGCAGGAAGGAGAGGAAATGCTACTTACCGCAATCTCTGTTACTAAAATATCAGTAATACTTCCCAACACAGTGACAAAGTCAAAGACATTCCAGGCATCTCTGAAATAGTTCTGGAGAGAAAAAAGAGCAGTTACTGCTAGAGGCTGGTAAGCGTTCTGCCAGGCAAGGAGTTGCAGGAAGTACCCCTAATCAAGAAAGGAGCAAAGGGACAGAGGGGCCACCAAGGCAGGACACCACAGCTGGGTACGCAAACACCTGTGGGTCTGGGCAGGTGCAGAACTGAGAGCTGTGTGTCCAAAGAAGAGGAGCCTGGCCCCGCCTGTCTCCAGGAGCTGGGCTAGGGGCAGAGCTCAGGCAGCTCAGGGTATTGGAGCAGCCCCCCTTCCTCAGGGCCACCACAATGTCACATTTGCTCTGGGGGCTTGGGGAATTCCCACCTCTAAGCTACAAGTCCCTGAAGATCCCCCCTACAGAGAGGGAGCCAGAATGCAGACCACCAAAAGGCCAAGAGGGAGCCAAGGCACCTACCAGCACCCCAAAAGCGATGATCTTCAGCACGCATTCCATGGAGAACATGGATGTGAACACAATGTTCAGGCATTTCAACATTAGCTCATATTCATACGGTGCGTCATAGAACTGCACGGGGAATAAGTGCCATTGGCTACAGGTTCAGCTGCCCCAAGACACCCCAGCCTTGACCTCCTGCCAGAGCACAGAGAACTGCACGCCTGCCCAGGGTAGGATACCCATCCCTGCTCCCCCCGTTTTCTCCCAGGACACTCTCACCATCTCAGCCCACAGAGAACCCAGGGCACTGGGCTCCTATAGGCATCCCATGCTGACCAGGACGTGATCAGCTGCAACTATGGCTCTCTCTCTCCATCTCTCTCACACCCCAGCTGGCACCCACTGTCCCCTGTGCTGGGCCAACATACCTTCATCATTAGCACCACTGTGTTGAGGGCGATCATGGCCATGATGAAGTACTCGAAGGGAGGCGAGACCACAAAAGTCCATGTCTTGTACTGGAATGACTGCTTGTCCTGGGGCATGTACCGCGTCAGGGGCTTGGCACTAATGGCGAAGTCGATGCAAGCCCTCTGCCCGGGGACAAAGGAGCACTGAGAACATGGTGGGGGTGGGGGGAACCCACACTGCACCCCACACCCGTCTCTTCCATCCTCGCAGGCAGCCCTGACCAGCCACACTCAGCCTCTCCCTGCCCCTGTGCTGGCCACCAGCTATGCGGTGGTGAGCGAGTACCATGCGGAAGGGAAGTCCAGTGGTTCTGCCCACACTGACCATCAGGGGAGCCCAGCAGAGCATCCAATGCACACGTGCACATGGGGCAGAAGAGGGAGCCACCCACCTCGTTCTTCTCCAGGCTGCATTCAGACATCACCTTGTCCCCCTGCTCCTGGAAGGTGATGATGATCAAGGCCACAAAGATGTTGACAAAGAAGAAGGGGAAGACCACAAAGTAGACCACGTAGAAGATGGACAGCTCCATGCGGTACCCGGGGCTTGGGCCTTGCTCCTCATAGGTGGCGTCCACAGAGTGTTTCAGGACCCTGCACCAAGGGCAAACACCAAGTGTCAGGGGGGCCCCTGAGGACAGAGCCATGGGAAAGTCAAGACCTGTATCACAGGTGAGGCTTCCGTACCTGAGCCCAGAGATGGCAAGAGGAAGGGGATGCTTAACACTGCGGGCCTCAGCCCGCTCCCTAAGACCGCAGTCTCCTGAGGTAGACTACCTTCCCGATAGGGCTTGTACTCAGGGCTGTTGGAGGGCCATCAAGGGGAGGTCTCCAGGGACTGGAGGTCCTAACCCCAGGACAGGTGGAGGCCCAGGAGTTCTGCCCTGCCCTGCTTACTCCTAGCTCACACCTGCTCATGCCCAGTTCACCAGCTCATACCCAGCTTCACCTGCCTTTAGAAAACCCTGGGCTCGGGCGCCTGGGTGGCTCAGACGGTTAAGCGTCTGCCTTCGGCTCAGGTCGTGATCCCGGGGTCCCGGGATCGAGTCCCGCATCGGGCTCTCTGCTCCTTGGGAGCCTGCTTCTCCCTCTGCCTCTCTCTCTCTGTCTCTCATGAATAAATAAATAACATCTTTAAAAAAAAAAAGAAAAGAAAAGAAAACCCTGGGCTCCTGGCACAGCATTGATCCTACCTTCTGAGAGGTGGTCCTCCCAGCCCCAAAGGAAGTCCCCAGTCATCCAGTGTGGCACTGAACAAATACATCCCTCTGTCTACCCTTAACTGAGGCCAGAAGGGTAGCACAGGGAGATACCAAAGAGCCCCATCCTCCCTCTGGCCTTCAGCCACTCAAAAACGATTTTCAGGAGATCACTATGCCGTGTACTTTGTCTTAATCTCGTCCTCTTTCCAGGTTGCCCGCTCCTGGAAGGCAGAGCCATGTCTTACCTGGTGGGTGCAAGAGCCTATGGTGTATTTGCTGGATGACTAGAACACAAACGGATGCAGAGTTTGAGACTCCCTGCCCAAGCTGCCCCTCTGCTCTAGCGTGATCTGCCACAATGAGCCAGTGAGCACTCACATGGGCCACCCTTCTCCTGTGGACACTGTAAACAGTGTCAGCAGAGCCCAGAGCACATTGTCGTAGTGAAAGTCGTATTTCTTCCACTGCCGGGGCTGAGCTTCCACCTCCTCCTTCTCATAATCCAAATACTGACCCCTGGGGATGAGAACATAGATGAGGTCAGAGGTTAGAGACAAAGGGTCCAAACACGCTGATTTGTCTATGGTCAACTGATTTTTGAAAGGGCTGTCCATCCAATGAAGGAAGAACAGTCTTCTCAACAGACAGAGTGGGACAACTGGGCGTCCACTTGCAAAAGAAGGAAGCCGGACCCTACCTCATGCCATGTACAAAACTCAACTCAAAATGGACCAAAGACCTAAAGGTACAAGCTAACACTAGAGAGCTGTTAGAAGAAGACACAGGAGGCCTGGAATTAGGGAAAGGATTGTTAGATACGACACCAAAATCATGAGCAGCAAAAGAAAAAAGTAGGTCAATTCGACGTCATCAAAATGTAAAGCTTTGTGCTTCAGAGACATCATCAACACACAGAATGGGACCAAATATTGGAAAATCGTCTCTCTGATAAGAGTTGAATCTAGAATATATAAAGAACTATTATAATCAATTTTAAAAAAGACAAACACCCCGATTAATAAAAATGGATAAAACATCTGAATAGGCATTTCTCCAAAGAAGATGTACAAATGGCCAATAAGTACATGAAAAGATGCTCAACATCATGAGTCATCCAAGAAATGCAAATGAAAACCACAATGAGATATCATTTTATACCCACTAGGATGGCTACAATTAATTTTTAAAAAGGAAAATAACAAGTACTGGCAAGGATGTGGAGAAATCAGAACTCTCCCACACTGCTGGTGGGAATATAAAATGGATCAGCCATGTTGGACAAGTCTGGCAGTCCCTGACACTGGTAAACAGAATCACCACAGGATCCATCAATTCCAGGGCTAGGTATACACTCCAGAGAAATGAAGACATCTGTCCACACAAATACTTCACATGCATGTTCACAGCAGCATCAGTTATAACAGCCAAAAATGGAAACAACCCAGATGCCCATCAACAGATGGGTGAATAAAGAAACTGCCACATCTACAGCAGGGAAGAACATCCAACCATGAAAGGGAATGATGCTCTGACACACGCTACAGCACGGTGACCTCAAAAACATGAAGGCGAATGAAAGAAGTTACACACAAAAGACCACATATTTACGATTCCCTTTACATGAACAGGGAAATCTATAAAGACAAAAAAATAGATTCATGGGTGCTCAGGGCTAGAGATGGGGAGCTAGTGGGTAATAAAGGACATGCAGTTTTTTATGTTTTTTAACTTATGAAAATGTTCTAAAATTGACTGTGGTGATGATTGCACATATCTGTGAATGTATTAAAAAATCACTGAATTGTACACTTTCAATGGATGAATCACATGAATTATATCTTAGTGAAAACAAAGGCTACCACTAAATGGGGGAAACGATGGGTCTTTTCAAATAAATGGTGCTGGGTCAACTGGATATCCATCTACAGAAAATTTATCTTTATCCATACCTCACCTAACACACAAAAATCAACCACAGATAGATCCCAGATCTAAATGTGAAAGGTAAAAATAAAACTTTTAGAGGAAAACATAAGGGCACTTCTCCCTGACCTTCAGATACGTTTTCTGAACAGGACACAAAGAGTACTAAATATAGCAGAGATAAATTGGACTATACTACAATCAAGACTTTGTTTTTTAAAAGACATGTTTTAAAAAGTTGAAAGCACCCCACAAAGGAGGAGAAGACAACCACAATCCATAGGTCTGACAAAGGATGACTATCCAGGACCTTACAAAATCCCTACAAATCAATCAGAAAGAGAAAGACAACCCATACAGGGAAACAGGCAAAGGCTTGCACAGACCCTTCCCAGGGACAGCTGAGCGGTCAATCACCTGGGGAGGTGCCCAACACCACTGGTTACCACACGGTGCAAATCACAGCACAGAGAAATGCCACCAGCCCAATGTCAGACAGAAAACACAAGTTTGCCCGTGCTGTGGAGTATTGGAGCTCTCATCCGTGTGCAAGAGTGTGATTTTACACACATATTTGGCAGCACCTGCAGAAGCTGAACAAAAGCACAGTGCACAACCCTGCAACCCAACTGCGAGGTTTGCACACGTCCTGGAACGGTGTATGTGTGCTCCCAGTAAACGTGCACTGGACAAGTCATGAGAGCTTCCGACTGGAAACACCCCTGATGTCCACCAGGCACAGAGGGTAAGTATGTGGTAACATACTCCCACAAGAGACCACTGCATGAACAGAGGCAACTGGGACCATTGCCTGTGGGTGGAGAAGGGGCTGGCCGCACTGCCTTGCTCAGCATCCACACCAGTACCTACCTTCATTTCCCCTAGTTCCCCTCCCCCCCACCCAGATCACCTCTCCTGTTTCCTCCGGGGTGGGGCCAGGTCCAGAAAGGGCAGCCCCTTGACCCTAGAGCCTAGCCTAGAGCCCTTCAGCAATATCCAGTGGCCCCCATGTGTTCCCCGATGTCTATGGGCAGGAAGAACATTTCCTCAGAAGTGGCTGGTCCCTGACTCTGCTGAGGAAAATGAGCCAAAAGTCCTTGGTGTGGCCTTGGGGACAGAGGCACACCCCCAGCTCTCTGGTACACCCCACGCAGGCCCCTCGCCCTCGCCCTCACAGGGCTCCCCACCCCCAGCCCTGCCTCAGCTTACCGGCAGTCCCTCTCCAGCCCCTTAGACTCATCCGTGCAGTAGAAAAACTTCCCTTTGAAGAGCTGCACCGCAATGACAGCAAATATGAACATGAAGAGCATGTAGACGACCAGGATGTTGAGGACATTCTTCAGCGAGTTCACCACACAGTCAAACACAGCCTGGAGGGGAGGAGGGCTCTGCTCAGAACCTCAGGGCCCTCAGGCCCATAATCACAGAGGGACCTGCTTCCCGTCACCTTCACACAGGAAGCCACCTGCCGCTGCCTCTCCCAGGACTTGAAGAGTGGGCAGGAGGTGCTAGAAGGGGTGGCATGGGCAGATGGGCTGGACACTGATGGGACGCTTACGGGACAGGCCAGCTAGTGAGGACAACTTGGTGCCCAGGTCCACCAGTGTCAGGAGGGGCTGACATGGAGGGAAAGGAGTGGGGATGGGGATATGGCCAGCCCTCTGCTCCTGCCTCTGGGCCTGCCAGTGGGTCACACTTTGCCCCTGCCCATCAGTGGGAACCAATATGGGGCGGGAAGGCAGCGATGCCGTGGCCAGCTCCAAGACAGGGACTTGTGGCAGGTTTTGGTGTGGCCCAGAGGTGACTCTGTCGTCTGTTAGCACCACCACCTGGGCTTCTTCTCAGGATCTTCCCTACCTGGAAGCTCAGCTTGCCCTGAACTCCCTGGCTGACCCTGGACTGCTGACCCTGGCCCTGGTCCCTGTTTCTCGGAGCTGAGGAGATCCCCCATCCTGCTCTGGCTGTCCACAACCATCTCCTGAGACTCTGCCTGGCACACTCAGACACCAGCAGCTTCCTCAGCAAATGCAGCCTCTGCCCACTTGCCCAGTGTCCATGACACCCCTAACCTGCCGGCCCAGGTCCAAGTCCCCACCTGACACAGAGGGCCTGTGGCTGCCTTCAAGCCACCCCCAGCCCACCCCTTCACAAGCAAACTGCCTTCTGTAATCCCCACACTGCTTCGTGTCTGCAAGGCTTGCTTCTGCATGCTGTTCACAATACTTTACTGCACAATTTTGTGGGATTAAACGAGTTTAAGCATCCAAAGCATTCCTCACAGTGAGGAACACACTCAGTAAATTATCATATTTTAGCACAACTCCAAGGGTTTGGGTTCACACTCTTTCCTTTATCCAGAACCTCAGCCACACCTCATCCAGAACCTCAGGCCCAGCCCAGGATCCACTTCTCAGGACCCCCTGCCCTCCCTGCATCTCCCTCAGGACCCTCTGCGTCTCTCAGAAGCCCCTTCTTTCTTTTTTAAAATTTAATTTAATTTAATTTAATTTAATTTAATTTAAGAGAGAGAGAGGGGAAGGGCAGAGGGGGAGAAAGAATCCCAAGCAGACTCTCCACTGAGCACGGACCCTGACGCAGGGCTCGACCTCACAACTGTGAGATCGTGACCTGAGCCAAATTCAAGAGCTGGAAGTTTAACCGCCCAGGCACCCCTCGGCAGCTGCTCCTTCCCTGTATAACAGCTGTTGGTGTTGCTGGGTCAAGGAAGAACCTTCCAGAGCACTACGGAGAGTAAGCTCCCCTTTGGGGAGAGTCATGGAACTGAGGGAGCTGGACCCACTTGCACAATGTGTGATCTGAGAAAACAAGCGTGGGTCCTCCCTCAGCTCTACTCATCCCATCCCACGTGGGAAGATGCAGCCAGACAGGGTTAGTTACATGGACACATGTGCACTCACAAGACACAGCACACATCCACATTCGCGCACACATGCACCCACACACGTGCACAGACATGCACACACGCATATCTACACACATACACATGCACAGCACACATACATGCACACACAGGCCTACACTCACATGTACACGCACAGCCTGCACATTGCTCGAGCCCCAACTCCAGGCTCTCACCTTGAGCTTAGGCAGCCGTTTTATGGTCTTGAGGGGCCGCAGGACACGCAAGACTCTCAGGGACTTGATGGTATTGATGTCTTTCCCTTTGGATCCTCTAGAAGGGAGAAGTCACACATGCAGACAGGCAGGATGCACACCCATGCCCAGTTCCCACAAAGCCTACTGGGTTGCACTCCCCTGTGCATTTTGTCTTAGGCCCCAGGGCGGAATACCTAAGAACAGGGAGGCCTCTGCCCTGCAAGCACCACAGGCCACGGCACCTCCTCCTGTGGGTTTTGCATGACAAAGGCCTCATCTGAGCAGACAAAGGCCAGGACCAGGTCAAGAGCACCTGGTGTACACGGAAAGCTGGGCTTCCAGGTGGGAAGAACCCATTCTCACAGACCACATCAGCCATTTCTACGCTAGTGGTCCCCAAACCAGTGTCATCTGGGCACCATGTTGAGACCAACAATGGGAATAAAGAGGAGAGAAGGGGGCTGGCCCCAGGAATGCAGACCTAGCTCAGGGCCAGCACCTGGAAACCTACAAGCCATTCGAGCAAGAGCCTTCTGGGAGGGCTGGCTTCTTTGCTTTTCAGTCCTGGTGGAGGGAGGGTAAGGGGAACATGTCAGGATCTCCCTGCCTGTCCTTGCTCAACTGCTCCTACACTCCTCCAGATGATGTAACACTGACTGAGAGGGAGAGGAGGAGAGGGGTGGTAGGCGCGAAGGAAGGGAAAGAGTGAAGCAGAGTAAGAAAGAGAAAAAGATGAATACCGAGGTAATATAAGGGACAATGCAATGCAAGGGGTGAACAGAGGAAGAAAGAAAGAAATAGCAAAGGAAAGAGAGAGAAACAGACAGGGAGGGAGGGAGGGGAGGGGAGGGGTAAGAGCCCACAGAGAGACAAAGAGAGCAGCAGACAAGAGAACCCAGACTGGGGGAGTAAGACAGGGAGTCAGGAAAAGAAAACTCTAAGCACCAGACGCAAGCTTGGAGATCCAGGACCAGTGGGCCCAGATCGGGTCCCTCAAAGGAAGACGTCCGAGCAGACCCAGGTGGCTCCCTCAGGCTGCCAGGGGCCCAGCTGTTGTCAGACTCTGGGGGCTGGCCTTCTCACCAACCCAAAGCCAGGGCAGATATCGGGGGTGAGGGGTGGTCCCCTGACTGACCTTCATAGACTGCCTAAGGAGGCAATTCTTAGAAGCAGTGGCTGAGGACTCAGGACTGGGGATCCTATTCCATCCTGCTCAGAGGTCACCTCCCTCCAAGTTCCCAAGGAGCCTGTGCATGGGGAGAGGGGACAGGGCCTCCAGTGGTCTTCTTTGGGCTGCTGCTCAGCTCTAGGGAAAGTGAGCTGTGAGGTCCAGGTAGGATCCGTGGGTTAAGGAGAGCTGGGGAGCCCCAGTCCCTTATATCTGCCCCAAGACCCAGCCAGGGCCTACATTCCAGAACCAGATCAAACTCCCTCTGAAACACCCAGCCTCCAGACCACCGTGTCAGGTGTTTCTATCACCCCAGCATTCTGGACACCTGCCCCCAAACCAGGTTCTTCCAGCAGCCCTGTTGAGACCAGTACAGAGAGAAGAGGGGGCAGGGTGGGCGGGCAGACACCTGAGGGATGCAGAAGGGAGGGACACTGCTTTGGTTTTGCAGGGGAGGGCTCTCTGCAGGGACAGGCCTCAAGGTGGTCTGTGTTCTGTGTCTAGAGGCCTCATTTCTCGCTTGCCAGCTCAGTGCCTTTCTCCTGCTCTGAGGTCACCTGGCTGGACTGTACCCCTTCCCCTGTCTTACCCTTAAGCCCCTGACTGACACTTTATATACAAAGAAAACTGGTTAAGACCCCCAGAGAATATGCTGGGCATTGCAGGGAGGCAGTTGCAGAGAACAGAGAGAAGAAAGAGAGCCTCTTTGCCGGAGAAGAGACATGGGAAGGTACCTCAGGAAGGTACCAACATCCTGGCAGTCATGGTTACAGCAGCCCCCACCAAGAGCCCTCACTGCCCTCAGGGCCCAAATTCCTGGCCTCCAGCACTCACTTGGGGCACCTCCCCAGACCCAGCCCCCAACCCAGCCCCCAGAGGTGAGGCAGCAACGCATGGCCTGGGGACATGGCTCCTGGCAGCATGCACTCTGGAGAGTGGAGGAGGATGAGCGGAGGTGAGTCGTGCTGTTGAACGGCCCAAGAGGGGCCATGCTGGGCTATGATGTGGGGCAGTGTGAGGGGCAGAGGGAAGGCATTACCCCATGAAGCTCCTACCGAGAGTCCAGCAACAAAGAGACAAAGAGAAGAGAGTCAGTGAGGAGGCCTCGCCCTTCCCGAGTGCTCAGAGAAGATGCAGACACGTCCCTCGGATCTTCCTGATCTCTGGGTCTCCTCCGTAGCTCCACCCAAGCCCCCCACACCTGTCCCATGCCCACCACCATGCAGGGTCTGAGGGAGTCAATCCAGGCCCAGCCACAAGGGAGCTGAGTTTCGTCCCCTAGGGAGTCAGAGAAACCAAAGGTCTAATACTCCGACAGGGGAAGATAGCCACCAGCTCTGGCTGACCAAGCAGTGCAGCCGAGATCAGGGCAGGTAAGTTGTTCTGAAAGACCCAATAGGCAGGCACCAAACAAACCAGAGGCCTGCTCACCCAATGTCAGAACCACAAGCCGTGGCAGGGACAAGTGGGCCTTGAGATGCTCTCAACCCCATACAGCCCAGCCCCAAGTAGACAGCCCATGGAGGCCAGTGGGGCCCCCTCCTTCCCTTACCCCCACACCCACCACAGCTCTGGGACTGCAGCCCAGTCAGACCCAGAGCAGACATGGTACTTACGAGAAGGCAAATGCCACCAGGGCCCCACTGACCACGATGAAGTCCAGAATATTCCATAAGTCCCGGAAGTAGGCCCCAGGGTGTAGGAGCAGTCCCAAATCAATCATCTTCAGGGGAGAAACACATATTAGATGCTGACTATTTCAGAAAGAAAAGCAGGGCCAGGCCCCAGACTCATGGGGTTGGGGGGAAGGATGCCACTCAGATCACATCCTCTGAGGGCCTCAGTGGGCCTTCAAACCTCAATGCCATTGATCCAAATATCCCTACATGGTCATGACTGGCTGAGATCTTGTCTGGGCTCCCAAATCCCCTGGAGAACCGCCCCCCCTTGCTGGGCTGCAAGCATACACCACGCCAGGAAGCTCACGCCCTGCCCAGACCCTCAGAGGGTCAGCTCTCTGAAGCAGGAGGAAGAGCTGGTGGGGTTCACAAGGACCTGGCTCTGCCATCCCTAAAGCTGTGATTTCTGGCAAGCACCTTAATGTCTCCAAGCCTCAGCTTCCATGTCTATAAAATGGGATGACCAAAAAAAAAAAAAAAAAACCTCTCCCATGAGTTTGCAAGAGGAAGTGAAGAAGCAGAGGTGATAGACAGACGCACGCGCACACACGGAAGTCACCAGGCCACGGGCACATCCTAAGCTGCCCTGTAGTCAAAGACGGCACACGTGTGTGCGCACACGCACACGGCCACTTGTCAGTGATAAAGGAGCAGTGCCCGTCAGTCCTCAGAGACAGAGCGACCGCGATGAAATGGTCTGTAGCCTAACATGAAGCACTACAGCTCTTTAAAACTAAAGTCTTCAGCGCCCACGCGCCATGATGTTTGGGTGCTGGGGCCCTCGCTCTTCCCAGCTTGACATCACGAGACAATCCTGAGGGTGGGCTGAGCCCACACTTGCACATTCCCGGAAGCCTGTAACCCTTGGTTAGCGGGATGGCAGAGGCAGGAACAGCACTGGGGTGCTCTCCCAAAGCCGGTGTAACACTGTGGTGAATCTCTGGTGAACTGGCCTCTGCCCTCCGCAACACACATCAGCACACTCGTGTGCACGCATTCTCTCACTGAGCACACACCCAGGGCACACCCACCACATGCCCTCATCAGAGGCTACAGGTCCCGGTCCGTGTCAGTCATGAGGGAGGATGAGTGGAGCCACCAGGGCAACCACGTATCTCACCTTGATCACCATCTCAAAGGTGAAGACGCCTGTGAAAATGTAGTCCATGTACTTCAGAGCCTAGAACCAACAGGAAGGTTACTGTCAAAGGCTGGGCCGACAGCTTGAGCCTGGACAATTTCAGCAGCATCATGCTTTTCCTCCGGGCCTCTGAACAGACAACCCCTTGGCAAGTGTGCCTGTGGGCCAAGCCCTAGCCCCCCACGGGCCCCGGCAGCGGCCCTGGCCCCAGGCACATGCCCACTCTCCGTCTGCAACTCAGGGCTGGGCCAGGAGGCACCCGCAGACCTTCATCCCCACATCCCACACCTCCAGAGGGAGCAGACAGGACCCTGGCACGGCCCAGCCCCTCCACCACCTGAGGGCCGTGCTCACGTTGTTCCTGGGCGAGTCTGTCCGCACTGGATCCTCGGCAGCCAGGGCAATGCTGCTCAGGGCGATGACCACGAGAATGACCATCTCAAAGTACCGCATGGTCACGATATAATGGCAGAAGCGGCGGAGCCTGCAGGGCAAAGCACAGATCGCCCGAGGCCCACCGATGAGCTGGGCTGGACCCCCCACCGGAGCGCATGCCTGGCCTCTCCCTGCGGAAGGCGTCACACCAGAACCAAGTTCTACTGAGTGTCCCTGTGGCTGGGAGACGGCGGCCAGGTGACCAATGGTGCCTCAGATTCTCGAGCGGGTGTCCCAGGAAGAGGGGTGGGAAGGCTGCAGAAACCCACAGCAGGGGTCAGCCCACGCATTCACCTCCTGTGTGTGTGGACGGCGGTGCCCTCTGCAGATTTACAAAGGCTGTAGGTGGGGCGGAGGGGGTCCCGGGAGGGCTGCTCAGAGAGGACAAGGCTGAACACCAGCACTCCTGTGGACAGCAGACCTCTCTGGAGAGCTCAGGAAACTTCTCTGGGTCTGTGCTGGCCCAGCTTGTCTGAGTCCCCAGAGCTGCGTGTGTCACCTGCCTCCCTGCAGCACCAGGCAGCATTACTGACCACTATTCTGTTCTGTTCGTGCACCTGTCAGACACCGGGGCCCAGTGGTGGACAGGGCACCAGAAAACAGTGTGGACATACACCAACAGGAGGCCCTCAGATGCTCACAAATGCTCCAGCACAGCAGCAGGGACCAGGAGGTCTGCGAAGAACCCTCGGGGGGGGCGGTGAAGCTGGTCCCAGGTGACAAGGAGGGGCAGCCACAGAACCAGCACACAGGCAGCGCGGGGACAGACCCGCGTCTCACCTCTGCGACCCGCGCCTCTCTCACCACCACTGCTCTACTCTTAGGGTCTTGGGTCTGAAGGGACCTTCCACCTCCCAGCCACACCCACCCACCTCTCTCTCTGCCTTGCAGGGACTACTATGCTCTCCTCTTCGCCATGACCACTGCCATACTCCGGCCTCCATGCCAACCAGAGCCACCCTTCCCAGGCCCCTGGTGAGCTCCTGGCACGCTTTCCTCTGTACAGACACAGCTCTCCTCCTTCCTCCAGGACACTCCGTCTCTGTGTCTTTCCTTCTGCATCTCAGGACTGAGCATCTACCCTCAGCTCTACCCCTAGCCAGGTGAGTCCACCTGGCCATGAGACATCCACTAGCTGCCCCTACTCTGCAGGGTCTGCACTCGCCTGCCCCCAGCTCAGTGGGGCCCCAGCTGTCATGCAGAAACTCTGGGTGTCATCCCTGACATCTCCTTCCCCTTCCACATCTAATTTATCAAGTTCCCTAGATTCTCTCCAAAATGTCTTCCCAAGCATTTCACTCCCAAACCTCCCCACATGACCACCATCATCAGACCTCGACCATCTCTTCCTGAAAACCATGACCACCTACTAAGCTCTGTGCAAGGACTCTGCTGAAGTACGGCCTGACAGTGTCCCCACTGACCCCCAGCTGCCTACAACCTCTCTGCTCCCTCCTTCACACGTCAGTGCTCACAGGCAAGGGCCACACTCCCTAGCGGAGCAGAGTAAGCTCCCAGGAAATGTGTGCTGAGTGAAAGCGTGAAGAGAGGGAGGGAGTGGAGGCTGGGTAGAGAGCCTGCAGGCTTGGAGGGACGGGGACGCAGGGCACAGCCTGACTCCATCGGATCTTGCTGCCCTCTGCCCCCCTGCTCTACCACACTGGCCTCGATCCACACACTTTGCTCTATCTGTTGCCACTGCCAGGGATGGTCTCCCTCCCCTTCCTCACCAATCTCACCTCCCACTGACACCCAACCTGCCCTTCCCACCCTAACATTCGCACCCCCGGCAGCTTTGTGCTTCCTCTTAGTACTTCCCACCATGTGATGTCTTAGGCCCCTTACTTATTTGTCTGGTTTGCTGTCTGTCTCTCCTACTTGCCCAGAAGCTTATCAAGGACAGGGGTCCTTGTTTGTTCTGCTCCTTACTCTGTATTCCCAGCACCTAAAATGCTGTTAGTATGTAAGTACTGGGTGACCCAATGCAGTAGATGGACTGATGAGTGGATGAGAAATGCTGGTGACTTCATGATAAACAGAGGGGAGAAAATGGGCAGACATGTGAGTGAACGTGGTACACAGATGCATGCACGCGTGGACAGTGGGCATGATGGAAGGTGGACACATGTGGGACATAAACTGGGTGCGTGTGTGAGGCGATGAACAGTCACTGCAGTGGGGGGTAGTGGCTCTGGGGCTGACTGTGGGTTCAAACCCCAGCTCTACCACTAGGGCTGACTGGCTGTGTGTCTGTGGACAGGCCATGGACCTTCCCTGTGGCTCTGTGTCCTCATCTGTAGGGAGTGCTTGCAGATTGCTGTGATGATCAGGACATTAAAGTGCACAGAATCAGTGCCTGCCAGGTCACGTCTAGCATACGCTGCTACCATGCACATGGACCACGGCCACAGACATGGGATAGGCACACAGCCTGGGCAGGCGAAGGAGACTCACAGGTTGGTGGGGCTTAAACAGAACATGGAGCTGTATGGGACGATGGGTCGCGGGCCACTCCTCATCACATCATCAGCTTCCACCTCCTTCTTCCCCTCAGCTTGGCTTTCCAGGTCCACGTTACCACCTACAAGGACACAGGGCCACCAAGTTAGAGGTGTGGTGCACGTGAAGCCCGCATCACCCAGGTCTTACCCAAACAACAGACACAGTCCCAGCCCCAACCCCAACCCCACCGGCCTTCAGGGACCCAGCCAGGGAAGGGCGTGTGGCTAAGAACAGAGCTTCACATGAGACTCCCTCCAATCGTGGACAGATCACGACTGAGGACTGAGCCAGCACTGGAGGCCCTTCCTCACCTCTCACTGCACAAGGGTCAGGGCAGGGGCAGCACCAGGCCCTGTGCGGCTGGCTGTGGGCCTCTGCCTCCACTAGGGGCCGCTGGTGTAGATGTTCTACTGACACCCAAGTCCCCCCCCCCCCCCCCCCCCCGCCCCCGCCCCCTCCACCGCCGGCCCCAGAGACCAGCGCCAGCAGGCTCCCCCGCCTGGTTCAGGAATCAGTGCCTCCTTGAGAAAAGTCACCAATGCCCCACTGCTTCTGCAGGGATCGCGGGACCGCAGGACAGGGAGGGGCAGGGGCCAGCCCTGGACACTCTTCTGAACCTGAGAATCCAGGTGGACCCTGCCTGGGATTCTCTCCTTCAGGACCCTGGCAAAGGTCTGCAGAGCCAGGGCGGTGACCCAGGGAGAACTTCAGCAGAGCCCACATCTCGTATGGGCTCCTGCTCGGCTCCTCACTGCTCATTCCCCTGTCCCTAAGCCCCCACCCTTTGCTTTCCCACTAATCAAACTACCCAGGGTTAAGATGTCTTGTTAAGTAGATTCTCTTAGGTAGATTCTTGTTCTTGTTAAGTAGATTCTGGTGTCTGTGCGTAGTGTTTTTCTCACAGTGACTTTTCATTTTTCACTATCCCAAAGTATGTTTCCATTCTTGTGGGTTAACAGAGTTCCCGAGACCTCGGGGATGCCCGGGAACACAGGCCAGTGACTTGGAGCCAATGCCTACTACTGTACCTCATTTTTACTTCTTACAAGAAACATAAACGTAAAGAGGATGTTAAAAGGCAGAAGAAACGAGGGTAGTTATCCCCAGAGCCTGTGTGGCCGCCAATCCCAGAGAGGACAGCTAGCCTGAGAAGAAGCCCTGGGTGCACATGGAAGAGCTCATAGCAACAGCAGGAGCTCCCTGCTGACGGTGTCATTATATAATCTTCTCAGAGAGCAGTTTGGCAATAAAGTCCTAAAAAATTCTATTTAATCTGTAACCTGTATTCACAAAGGTGTTTGTTGTAAGTTCCTCTACAATAACAAAAAAATTACAAAATGTACAGTCATAGAAAAAAGACTAAGTATGCAATATTCACATGATTCACCATACTACAGATATTAAAAATGCCTACAAATAGTTTCAATGACAAAAGAAGCTTAGGATATTATAAGTTAAAAAAAAAAAAAGGCTGCATACTTGTACATCCCAGATGAGCTCAACTCCAAAACAATAATATATGTGGGGAGAGAAATAACACCAAAACAATAATAATAATTGTGGTGATCTCTAAATAGCTGACAGTAATTTTAATTCCCTTCACTATACTTTTAACACTTGAAAAAATTTTCCATGATGAGCATGCATTATTTTTAAATTAAGAAACATTTATTATTTTAAAACCACAGCTTTTCTTTTCAGACTCCTTCACAATAACAATAAGGCAGGACCAATATGGACTCAATGAAGAATTTTGCTGCTCAAAATAAGTGGAACAAAGATGCCAGAAACTGGATGGAAATACTCCTCCTGAAATAGACTTACAGCAACAACAAAAGTCATCAATTAAGTCAAAGCAGACCAAGAAAAACAGGAGAGGATCAAAATGGACTAACTAAGTTCATTGTTAGAAGCAGGTTACTAAAAAAACAAAAGACTTGACAGTAACAAAAATTAAATCATGAAACAGGACACTGCATCCAGCAAAATGGCCAGATACAGAGCAAGGATGAAGAGAACACTCACGAGAAACAACCACATGCTGGACGTGGTCCAAGCGCTTTTTGCCTCATAACAGCACTCACCAGCTTCTGCCATCACCTCTCTGTTCTAGATGAAGACCTGAGACATTACCTCGTGGGGAAACGATCTACCAAGGCCGGGATAGGGTCCTGAGCCTTGGGCTCACTACAATTTAGGGAGCTACATGAGGGTTCCTACTAAGCTGCTCTCTTCAAAGAGAGCTAAAGTGAGCCCAGACTGGTAGTGCCCTGGGCTTCCGGGAAAGCAGATGGAATGACACAGCATCCCTCATCTGGTCCTACAGATTGGGCAGCCCATCTCAACTTGAAGAGAATTTCAGCCCTACAGACATCCATGCTACAGAAAGAATTTCTCTCCTATACATTCAGAAGAGCACTAGCTATATGCCACCCTTGAGAGAACGGAAAAAGCAGTCCATCAATTCATTTTCTATAGGGCTTCATTATCTCACAAAACCCCAGCCAAGAAATGGTGGATTAAGGTCAGTCATATATGAACTCAAAATAAAAAATATCACCAAACAGACCAGGAAGCAAGGTCACCATGAATGAAAGACAGCAGAAATAAGTAATTGGTTTACACCCCCCACAGGCTTCAGATACAAGAATTAAAAAGAAAAAAATTTAGATGGAGAATATAAAGTAGCTAAATGTAAATATGTAAATCAATAAAAAATTAATCTTAAAGAAATGAACGAACAATAGAAGTCTATAAAATTAACCCAGCATTTCCATGACCTGTGACAGAGAAACTTAAAATGGACTCATCCTTCCACTGAAAACAACCATAAAAACTGAACAAAATATATAATGTAAGTGTTTAAAGGCACAACAAGTCACAATCCTTGGAGGAAGGGAAGCACAGAGGTGACCCCATATTCCCCCAAGATTTTCCCCTAAGGCCATGTACCTATTTGTAGTGCAAGGAAACAGAACCCAGTAGAAAGCAACACTCTTACAGGGAGGAAGAGAAAAAGACTGGAGTTTGGGAACGACAAAGTGTCTGGGAATGAGGGGCAAAATCCCCGAGTGAAGTGCAGGGGAGACGTGAGTCACTCCACCAGCCCCAGTTAATCACCCCCCCCCCCCGCCCCTGCTGCATATGTGCAAGAGGAGTCTGGCCTCCACTGGAGGAAAACGCCCTGAAGGAAGCTCGTGTCAAAGAAGAGGGCAAGGCTGAAGGCTTGATGCCAGATGTCAGTGCCAACAGAGATTTAATTCTGCTGGCACTCAATTTTATTAGGGTTGTTCCTGTTTGTGTTAGTGTTCTAGTTACAGAGTTGCACAGATGTGGAATCACTGCCCTTTACCCTACTATAAGGCCTATTATTTCCAGGGCATGGCATTTTCAGGAATGCACACATCATGTTGTAGCAGGAATGTCTGTAGTTAAGAAAGACAGAAAATGATATTAATCAGAAACTCAAGAAATAATAAGTGTTGGGGAGGATGTGGAGAGAAAGGAACCCTCTTGCACTGTTGGTAGGAATGCAAACTGGTGCAGCCACTGTGGAAAACAGTATGGAGCTTCCGCAAAAAAATTAAAAATAGAATTACCACATGATCCAGTGATTCCACTACTGAGTATTTACCCAAAGAATAGGAAAACACTAATCAAAAAGATACATGCACCACTGTGTTTACTGCAGCATTATTTACAATAGCCAAAATATGGAAGCAACACACGTATGCAGTGATAGATGAATGGATAAAGAAGATGTGGTATATACATATATATATATATATACAATAGAATATTACTCAGTATTAAAAAGAATGAAATCTTGCCATTTGCAACAATATGGATGGATATAGAGAGTATTATGCTAAGTGAAATAAGTAAATCCAAGAAAGACAAATACCACATGATTTCATTCATATGTAGAATTTAAGAAACAAAACATTTGAACAAACAAATTAAAAAGAGACAAACAAAAAAACAGACACTTATATACAGAGAAGAAACTGCTGGTTGCCAAAGGGGAGGTAGGTGGGGGAACGTGTGAAATAGGTGAAGGCGATCAAGAGTCCACTTATCATGAGGAGAACTGAGTGATGTATAGAATTGCTGAATCAGGGCCACCTGGGTGGCTCAGTCAGTGAAGCGTCTGCCTTCGGCTCAGGTCATGATCTCAGGGTCCTGGGATCAAGCCCCACATCGGGCTCCCTGCTCAGCGGGGAGTCTGCTTCTCTCTCTCCCTCTGCCTCTACCCACCCCTGCTCATGCTCTCTCTCTTTCCTCTCAAATAAATAAAAAGAGAAATCTTAAAAAAAAAAAAAAAGAATTGCTGAATCACTATATTGTACACCTGAAACTAATATAACACTGCATGTTAATTATACTGCAATGAAAAAAGAAATAAAATGATATAAAAAAATATCTAAGATGCAATATAAAAAGGAAAGCCAAGAAACTGATAAATCTAAATAAACATGATCTCTATAAAGTCAAAACAATAGGGGCGCCTGGGTGGCTCAGGTGGTTAAGCGACTGCCTTCGGCTCAGGTCATGATCCTGGAGTCCCGGGATCGAGTCCCGCATCGGGCTCCCTGCTCGGCGGGGAGTCTGCTTCTCCCTCTGACCCTCCCCCCTCTCATGCTCTCTCTCTCTCTCATTCTCTCTCTCAAATAAATAAATAAAATCTTTTAAAAAAAAGTCAAAACAATAATAATAACTACTTTGTAAGGTTAGAAAAGGGACTACAATGCTGTCCTACGAAGGAAGTTGGGAGAAATGTGATTGCAACAGGTGCATAGCCTTGCTCAAAGGGGAACTTAGAGTAAAAAATAACTACAGACTTTGTTACGCATGCACAATAGCCATTATAAGGGTAACCACTAAAAAAAAATAAAACAAACAGAAATAGAGTTCATAGCTTTTAAACTAGTAGAGGGAAAAATGTGATACGTAAGCAAATAAACAACCAATTATTCAATATTTCTAAAAGGAAGCAAAGAAGAAAAAAAGCATAGGAAAAATGGAAAAAATGTCACAATCTAAAATGGATGAAGCAGTAAAAAGGTAAAATAAAACAGATGAAGCAAGTCCAAGTAAACTAATACAATAAATACAAGTCCACTCAACCTGGTTGTTAGCTGACATAGATTATTCAGCTGGATTTTTAAAACATACAGTTATCTGCAGTTTCCAAGAGACACGCCTAAAATATAAGGCCACATAAAGGGTGCAAGTCAAATGATGGAAAAAGATACAGCTGCCAAATGTTTCTTTTTTTTAAAAAAAAAGAAGAAGTTCAGTACTCTATCCGCATCAGAAAAATACACTTTAAGAAAAAATCATTATTAGAGTGACAGAGGGTCAGTACAAGAGGACAAGAGGCTCAGACCTTGTGAGACGTAAGGGTTCACACACATATAAAAAACCCCAAATACAGAAATCAATATACATCTTCATAGAAGTTTTGGGTTTTTTAATGAAGAAATAAAACAAAAATCCCCACAAAAGAGGTTCAGAAACATACATATACAGCAGTACTTGGTCATCTGTTAAGACTGTTTTCTATAATGAGCTGCATGTTTCAAACTATTCGAAGAACTGACAAGTCTAAAAAAAGAAAGATTTCAATGCACCTCACTCAATTATCAATGGCTCAGTCAGTCAAAATATTAGTGAATATACAGCATACTTAGCAATACAACTAAAAACTTGATTTAGCAAATATAAAAAGACCAGTGATTAACTGAACATAATAAAAAAATAAATAAAATTTTTTAAAAAGGCCAGTGTTCCCCAAATTAGAGAAAACATATTCCTCTTTTCTTTTTCAAAGATGTATTTATTTATTTGAGAGAGAGAGAAAGCATGAGTGAGAGGGGCAAATGGAGAGGGAAAGAGAATCTCAAGCAGACTCCACACCAAGTGCAGAATCTGACATGGGGCTTGATCTCACACCTCTGAGATCACAACCTGAGCTGAAATGAAGAGTTGGAAGCTTAACTGATTGCACCACTCAGGTACCTCAAAAACATATTCCTCTTAAGCACATGTGGAAACATTTACAAAAGTTGACCATGTGCCAAGCCATAAAGAAATTATAAATATATCTCAAAGGAAACCATCATACAGGTCATGTTCTCTAACCACAGTGCAATTAAGTTAGAAATTAAGGCAGTAATCAGAAACAAAAAGATTAATTAAGATTTAAATTTTTTTATTGGAAATTAAAAAACAGACTTTAAAGAGTTCGGGGCGCCTGGGTGGCTCAGTCGTTAAGCGTCTGCCTTCGGCTCAGGTCATGATCCCAGGGTCCTGGGATCGAGCCCCGCATCGGGCTCCCTGCTCGGCGGGAAGCCTGCTTCTCCCTCTCCCACTCCCCCTGCTTGTGTTCCCTCTCTCACTGTGTCTCTCTCTGTCAAACAAATAAAATCTTTAAAAAAAAAAAAAAAGAGTTCATCGGTCAAAAATTATGTATTTATAGGCAGTATAACTGTGTCTACATAGAAAACAAAATAATCTACAGAGAAATTATTTAGGGTAACAAGAAAGTTTACTTGGCAACTCTGACTGCAAACAAACCCAACATACTTAAAAATACAATTTTTTAAACAATATCACTTAAAAAACAGAACAAGCAACATAACAAAGACAAAAAAAGGAATTTTAGGGCAGTGAAACTACTCTCTTTGATACTATAAAGGTAGATGTACGTCATTATTATATTTGTCCAAACCCTTACAACATAAAACACCAAGAGTGAACTCCAATATAATCTATGAACTTTGGGTGTAGGCTCATTGACTGTAACAAATATATCACTTTAGTGGGGGGGTTGCTTATAGCAAGGGAGGTTGTATATGTGCATGGGCAGTGAGTATATAGCAAATCTACACTTTCTGCTTAATTTTACTGTGAACCCAAAACTGCTCTTAAAAAAACCCAAAAAGATAAACTGTTTGTATAAGGGGAAAGAGATATAAATACAAAATCAAAGAAGATAAAAATCCTATAATCTTACATTTGAATGACAAATGCCAAAAGAATACATGATATGTTCTTCTCTTTAAAAAAGAAAAAAAGTACAACATCCATTCATGTTGTCCATCCCTCAACAAAGTAGGTTTTAGAGGGAACATACCTCAACATAATAAAGGCCTTGTATGAAAAACCCACAGCTAACATCATATTCAATGGGGAAAGCTGAGAGCTATTCCCCTAAGATCAGGAACAAGACAAGATGTCCACTCTCACCACTTTTATTCAACACAGTACTGGAAGTCCTAGCCACAGCAATCAGACAAGAAAAAGAAATAAAAGGCATCCAAATGGGTAACAAAGGAGTAAAACTTTCACTATTTGCAGATGACATGATACCCTAAAGAGAAAACCCCAAAGACTCCACCAAAAAACTATTAGAACTGATAAATGAATTCAGTAAAGTTGCAGGATACAAAATCCACATATAGAAATCTGTTGCATTTCTATACAGTACTAATGAAATATCAGAAAGAGAAATTAAGAAACTAATCTCATTTACAATTGCACCAAAAGTAATGAAATAAACTTAACCAAAGAGGAAAGACCTGTACTCTGAAAACTATAAAACACTAATGAAAGGAATCTAAGATGACATAAATAAATGGAGGGATATTCCATGCTCACGGATTGGAAGAACAAATACTGCTAAAATGTCCATATTACCCAAAGCAATCTCCAGATTTAATGCAATCTCTATCAAAATACAAAGAGCATTTTTCACAGAATTAGAACAAATAATCCTAAAATTTGTATGGAACTAAAAAAGTCCTTAATAGCCAAAGCAACCTTGAAAAAGAAGGACGAAGCTGGAGGTATTACAATCCCAGATTTCAAGATATACTACAAAGCTGTAGTAATCAAAATAGTATGGTATTGCCACAAAAACAGACACAAAAATTAAAAGAACAAAACAGAAAACCCCAAAATAAACCCATGTTTATATGGTCAATTAATCTATGACAAAGGAGGCAAGACCATGCAATGGGAAAAAATCTCTTCAACAAATGGTGTTGGGGTGTCTGCCTTTGGCTCAGGTTATGATCCTGGGGTCCTGGGATGGAGCCCCATGTCGGCATTCCTGCTCAGTGTGGAGCCTACTTCTCCTTCTCCCTCTACTCCTCCGCCCTGCTTGCTCTCTCTCTGCTGCCCTCGCTCTCTCTCAAAATAAATAAAAATTTTTAAAAAATGGTATTGGGCACACTGGACAGCTACATGCAAAAGAATGAACCTGGACCATTATCTTACACCATACACAAAAATAAACTCAAAGTGGATTAAAAGACCTAAATGTGAGGCCTGAAACCATAAAAATCCTAAAAGAGAGAAAAGGCAGTAATTTCTCTGATATCGGCTATAGCAACATTTTTCTAGATAAGTCTCCTGAGACAAGGGAAACAAAAGCATATTAAACTACTGGGACTTCATCACAATAAAAAGCTTTTGAACAGTGAAGGAAACATTCAACAACAACAAAAAAGGACAACCTACTGAATGGGAAAAGATATTTGCAAATGACATATCCAATAAAGGGCTAGTATCCAAAATATATAAAGAACTTATACAAGTCAACACCAAAAAAACCCAAATAATCCAATTAAAAAATGGGCAGAAGACATAAACATTTTCCCAAAGAAGACATACAGATGGCCAACGGACACACGAAAAGATGCTCAACATCACTAATCATCAGGGAAATGGAAGTCAAAACCGTGATGAGATATTACCTCAGACCTGTCAGAATGGCTAAAATCAAAAACACACAAACAAGTGTTGACAGGATGTAGAGAGAAAGGAACACTTGTGCACTATTGGATGCATGCAAACTGGTGCAGCTGCTGTGGAACCAGTATGGAGATTAACCAAAAAGCTAAAAATAGAATTACCACGTGATCCAGCCATTGCACTACTAGGTAGTCACCAAAGAATACAAAAACACTAACTCAAAAAGATACATGCAGGGGCGCCTGGGTGGCTCAGTCAGTTAAGTGTCCAACTCTTGATTTCGACTCAGGTCATGATCTCAGGGTGGTGAGATCGAGCCCTGCGTCAGGCTCCACACTCAGCAGGGAGTCTGCTTGAGATTCTCTCTCTCCCTCTGCCCCTCCTCACCACCACACGCATGCTCTCTCTCTCTCAAATAAAAAATAAATAAATCTTAAAAAAAAAGATACATGCACCCCTATGTTTATTGCAGCATTATTTACAATAGCCAAACTATGGAAGCAACCCAAGTGTCTATCAATAGATGAATGAATAAAGAAGATGTGATATATGGGATCACAATGGAATATTTCTCAGCCATAAAACAAAGAAATCTTGCCATTTAAACACCAGAGATGGATCTAGAGAGTATAATACTAAGTGAAATAAGTCAGAAGAAAACAAATACCACAGGATTTCACCCATATGTGGAACTGAATAAACAAAACAACAACAACAAAAAAACATGCAAAGAAAAAAAGAGACAGACTCTTCACTATAAAGAAAAAACTGGTGGTTACCACAGGGGAGGTGGGGTTGGGGATGGGTGACACAGGTGAGGGGATTAAGAGGACACTTACCATGATGAGCACTGAGTAATGCACAGAATTGTTGAATCACTATATTGCATACTTGAAGCTAATATAACACTGTACATTAATTATACTGGAATTTTTTTTTAAAGATTTTATTTATTTGACAGAGAGAGATAAAGCGAGAGGAGGAACACAAGCAGGGGGAGCGGGAGAGGGAGAGCAGGCTTCCCGCAGAGCAAGGAGCCCGATGCGGGGCTCGATCCCAGGACCCTGGGACCATGACCTGAGCCGAAGGCAGACGCTTAACGACTGAGCCACCCAGGCGCCCTTAATTATACTGGAATTTAAATAAGTTGGAAGCTTGGGGCGCCTGGGTGGCTCAGTCGGTTAAGCGACTGCCTTCAGCTCAGGTCATGATCTCAGGGTCCTGGGACTGAGCCCCGCATCGGGTTCCCTGCTCAAAGGGGAGCCTGCTTCTCCCTCTGCCTGCTATTCCACCTGCTTGTGCTCTCTCTCTTTCTCTGTCAAATAAAAAAAAATTTTTTTTTAAAAAGTAAGACTTAAAAACTTAAAAAAAAGTTGGAAGCAATAAAAACTCAGTAGCAACAACCACATTGCTAAATAAACACCATTTCTCATCAAAGGAGCCACAGTATCTCAGATCAGGTTCTACAGAAGCAGACCATAAGATGAGGGGCCATGTGCAAGTGACTGATTACTACCAGAATAAACTGGAAGGAAGTGAGGAAAACATAACAGGAAAGAGAAAACAGCCAAGCAAGAGTGCAACAGCAGGGTCAGGCTGCTCCCACAGGGACTCTGGGGTCTGAGTTAAACCTCAAAGTTATCCCAACCTGAAGCCACAGGGCTGGGCTTTCCTACTCTTTACACCACTCCTTCATTAGCTCTGGTCACCTGGGAGATGTATGTCCACTTCCTGTCCCCTCCCTTGGTGGTCAATGGCAGTCCTCCAGGAGGAGCTGAAGGTGAGACCACTGAAGTAAGAGGATGGAAATGTGTAGGAACAGCCAGTGTCCAGTACACAGGTCTTCTTGAAGAGATGGTGGACTCCATGTCTGGGGCAGAAAAGGTACATAATAATCCTGGAACACTTTGTTGTAGATGAAAACCAGAAAGCTATCAAAGACAACTTAGGCATGTGAGGTAAAAAAAAAAAAAAAAAAAAGCCAACTGTAAGGGGCTCCCACTGGTGAAAGATGGGACAATCTGAGCACCAAAAGTAATAGTGAGTTCCAAGAACTAAAGCACACCAAACACATTAAAATAAAAAAAGCTCATACTGATAATTCTCATAAATCTCTAATTGGCCATATTTGGAGTTTCTGGGCACCAATGCACTATTGTAAAGATCCATACATAGGGGCACCTAGGTGGCTCAGTTGGTTAAGCATCTGACTCTTTTTTTTTTTTTTAAGATTTTATTTATTTATTTGACAGAGAGAGACACAGCGAGAGAGGGAACACAAGCAGGGGGAGCGGGAGAGGGAGAAGCAGGCTTCCCATTGAGCAGGGAGCCCTATGCGGGGCTCGATCCCAGGACCCTGGATCATGACCATAGCCGAAGGCAGATGCTTAATGACTGAGCCACCCAGGCGCCCCAAGCATCTGATTCTTGATCTCAGCTCAGGTCTTGATCTCAGGGTTGTGAGTTCAAGCCCGCCACCTCAAATAAATAAAATCTTCAAAAATATATAAATAAATAAATACCCATACATAAAGGGACAGAATTAAGTATGTATCTTGCTTAATACAAATAGAAACTATATTCCAAATAGTTGATGAGGTAAGTTCTTCCTTATAGAAAAGGTAAAAATAATAAATGCATAAAGAATGACAGAATCATAAATTCACCATTGGGTGACACATAATGAAATAACAGACCTGGGTAACAAACATCAGTGTCTACTAAGACCTTCAGGGAAAAGCCTGGTAGAGAAACCACTGTAACAATAACCAGAAGGAAAACACTATGACACTAGATACTATGTATCTCCTGCTGTAAGGCAACAGAAGTGTAGGCCACCTATGAAGCTTCCCCAAAAGATGTTATCCTCTTGATTCCAATCAAGTCTCTGGATCTGTAGTTTACAAACAAGGGCAATTTTGCCTCCCAGGGACATTTGGTAACCTCTGGAGACATGTTCTACTTGTCCCAATCAGAGGCTGCCGCTGGCATCTGGAGGGTGAAGGCCAGAGATGCTGATGAACACCCTAAAACCACAGGTCTACCACCAACAACAAAACAAGGTTCAGAAGATCTGCCTTAGATCTAATTTCCATTTAACAGGAGATACTGAGGATAGAGGAATGTATTAAATGACACCATGATGCAATCAATCAAATGCAGAACGTGGGAAATCCTCCAGGACAAATGACATAGTTTCTTCAACAAAAAATGGTATGCATAAAATAAGAGAGGAGAAATTGTTATAGAGTAAAAGAGACACAGATCAAGCAACAGCAGATGAGTAAACCTTGTTTTGATCCTGATACTAACAAATCAATTGTAAAAAGTTATTTTTTAGATAACTGGTAAAATTTAAACTTGGGATAGATATTAATATTATTAAATTATTATCAATATTGCTGTGTATAACAACACTTTGTGGCTGTTACACCCTTAATTTTTAGAGATGCTTACAGACACAGTTAAACCTAAAACAATATACAAAAAGCATAGGGGGAAAAAAGGAGAAGATTCAAAGTGAAGATTATCAAAATGTGGATAACTGCTTAAGAGTAGGTGACAGAATATGAGGATTCATTATACTTGTGTCTCTACTTTCAATGCTTCAATTTTCCACAGTAAAAAAGTTTTCCTTTAAACAGACTGGAGAGAAGACAGAGCCACACAGAAGAATAATTTAGACTAACGGCTGGTTTCTCCACAAGAACGGCAGGAGGCAGAAAGACAGTGGAATGGTTGCACTATGGACAGAAAATAATTAACAAACTAGAATTCCATATAAAACAAAACTACTTTTTACTAACAATGGTAAAATAAAGATTTTTCAAGCAAATTGAGAAAAATTTCCACCATCAAACCTCACTAAAAGAAATCAGAAAAAATGTTGTTCAAACACAAGGGTGGAGGGAAGCCAAATGGATGATCCAAAATACAAGAATTGATGAAATATTAGAACGTACAATGATATCCACAGCAAAAAAAAAAAAACACACATAAAGAAACTTCTGCCATGTGGAAATTCAAAACTACGCTTATAAATAAGTCATGGATCAAATAAGAAATCATAACGAAACCTGGAAAAAGATTTAGAAGTATGAAAACTATGTGTTTGAAAACTTGTAAGACAACTAAAACCCTTCTTAGAGTAAAGGTTAAAGACTTAAACACATTAGCAAAGTAGAGGAGCTTAAATGCCAGGAGCTGAGTATCCAACTAATAACTGGGAAAAAGAATATTATGATGAAGACATAGAAAGTGGAAGAAAAAATAATAAATAAGAACAGAAATAAAACAGAAAACAGAGATACAATGGAGAAGATCAAGAAAGCCAAAAATTGAGACTACCAAAATTGATAGTCTATTTAACTTGACAAACATTTAGGGGGAAAAGGGGTTACCAAGGGAAGGAAAGAAGGAAGGAAATTAGAAATGTCGCAGTGACACAACTACAAATCCAGCAGAAACTAAAAAGATAAGAGGCTATCCCACAGATAATGGCAGTCACCTCTACTCAAGTTCTCCCTGTATCCTCTATAAACTACGCAGCCAGCAAGGAAAGGTAATAAAATAATCCACAGTCCAGACCTACAGCATACGGGAAATAAGAAGTACAAGGTTGAACTTACATATAAGTGAGGAAATGAACCCTGAAGCCTGCACACTCAGGCATCAAGCAGGGATTGTGTGGAGGAGGGAAAGGACAGCAGGGTGAAAGTGACGGTGGGACACGGACACACCATCAACAGGTACTCGTCCGTGGAAGAGGGGGCCCCACCCTAAGCAGAGGAATACTGAAATCCGAGCCCTGCTATTGGTGACTCTCAGGAAGTACGCGGGACTGACAACAGCAGCCTCAGAAAGACACTGATTCTGGAGGCAAAAGGCATACTTGGAAGGGAGAAGCACACTTCAGTTGCTTGGTGATGAAGGGAAAGAAAGAAACAAGTGGCTGCAGCCCAGGGTCCTCCAGAGATGGGGTGTCACCACCGAACTAGAACTGGACAGCACGCCCAACAAGGCACCGCTGAATAGAGACTGCATTTCACAGAACTGACAGAAAAGGGTGCTCTTGAACCAGAGAGCAAGAAGCCACCCAAGCCCCTCCCTCTTCTCCACAAAATCACATGTAATTACTGGTCTAGGAAAATTCAGCACACTTCCTCATTATCAGAAAATGGAACCCCACATTCCTACAAAGCTTCTACCAAAAGAAAACAAAGTAAGGATGAAACGTTTCAGCTAATAAAAATACTCCACAAAAAAACAACTGCAAAGCAGAGGAAAAGCAAACTACAACACAACTTTCTAACATGAATCAAATATAATTAAACCAGCAATTGCTAATAAGAAAAACCACCACAAGTAAGATTAAAAGCTCAAAATAAAAATGTATAGAAAACCAGGAGATGAGAGATGAGAGTTGACCAAACTCAGGAGAGACATTGAAAAAGAAATCCCCTGAGAAATGAAGTTAAAGAGAAAGACAACACTGCCTCAGAAACCACAAGGAGTCCAAGGGAAAACAGACATGACTGAAATTATAGCAAGATGAAAAGAAGACAGGGGTCAAATAAGCCATGAGGAAAAGTATGAAAGAGGGAATGAATTTTCAAAAGAATCAGAGAGAAAATGATATATAGAAGACAAAGTAGTTCAACATCTGTATAACTGGAACACCTGAAAAACAAAAGTAAAACAATGTAATAGAACTAACATTTAAGACTATAATCCCAGAATTTTTTCCTGAAAGGAAATAGCACCTGTCAATTGATTTTTGATTAAAATGCCAAAGAAATTCTATGAAAAAAGGATAATCTTTTCAGCAAGTGGCAGCGGAACAAATGCATGTCCATGCAGGGGGGAGGGAGGTAGGGGATAAGAAAATCTTCTACCCTAACCTCATGCTATATGTAAAAATTAACTCAAGACTTGAGCTCTTAGAAAGATCCATCCCACTAAGCACAACAGAAACCCCCTAGGCATCCTATATAAGGCAAACGTAAGATTCTGAAAGGTGGAGAGAATCCAGATCAGTTAGGGACCTTGGGGCCTGAGGAACAACACAGCAATAAGTTTTTCTTTTCTGGGTTTTCCTCTATGCCTCATCTAACCTTGGTGCAGGAGGAGCCAGCAGCCCAGAAATCTCAGCAGGCACATATTTTCAAAAGCCCCCCAAAAAGCCAGCTCTCCCTAATGACAAGACCAGGAAAGATGCAGCCTAGCAAGACAGGAAACTTATAGATTATATGTCTATATATTATATAGACAATAACCACTCTACTACAGCCAAACACCCCAGAAAAAACTGCAACTCTACCTTGGCTCATATAAGCAGAGACCAAGTCGAAAGTGCAGACTTCTATCCTCACTAGCCTGTAATGAGGTACCCCAAAGCCCCTGCCAGGGTGGAATCAGAGAGAGCCAAGTAGGGAGCAGAGATTTTCATCCTCACCCTGTGAGAACAGGACCCCCCAACCCATGTGATATCAGTAAAGATCACATGGGTAGTCTGAACTGCAATTTCTACCCAGAAATAATTAGGCATCCCTTCCTTTTACTTGCCAGAGTGAATCATAGTAGAAAGCCAGGACTTTACCACCACCCAGAGGCAATGAAGTCTACCCCCCACCCCCGTGTCAATGGAGGTCATGTGGGGAGCAGCAACAAGGCACTCCCACCTCTCGCAGATAGGGTGGTATCATGGAGCCCAGCAGGAACAAGGAGCCTGCCCCACTGGGTGTAGGTGTCAATGAAAGTCAAATGAGAAACCTGTGCTTTCACTTCATCTGTCAGTAATGAGGCAGCTCACCCACCCTCCCCCCTACTGGAGGGGTATCACAGTAGGCCTGCTAAAACAGAAGACTTCAGTAAAACTCAGAGGTTTAGAATATATTATTAAAATATCTAGGGTTCAATAAAAAATCACTTGTCACACCAAGAACCAGGAAAATGTTAATTTGAATGAGAAAAGACAATCAATAGACACCAAGATGATACAGATGTTAGAATTATCTGAAAATAATTTTAAAGCACCCATCATAAAAATGCTTCAGCAGACAATTAAAAACACACTTGAAACAAATGAAAAAATAGAAAATCTCAGCAAAGAAAGAGAAAATTATAGCAAATAAATAGAAGATATAAAGAATTAAATATAAATTTTAGAACTGAAAAATACAATAACTGAAATGAAAAACTCAATAGATGGGCTCAACAGCAGAATGGAAGGCACAGAGGAAAGAATCAGTGAACTGGAAGACAGAACAATAGAAATTACCCAATCGGAACAACAGAGAAAATAGACTGAAAAAAGTGAACAGAGCTTCAGGGACCTCTGGGACTAGGACAAAAGATCTACCACTCGTGTCCAGAGTCCTGGAAAGGAAAGAGAAAGAAGGCAGTGCTGAAGATGTATTCAAAGACAGAATGGATGAAAAAATTTCCAAATTTGGCAAAAAGACACAAACCTACAAATTCAAGAAGCTGAGCAAATCCCAAACACAATAAATCTAAAGAAACCCATGCCAAAATACATCATAATCAAACTTCTGAAATATAAAGACAAAGAAAAAATCTTGAAAGCAGCAAGAGAGAAACAACAGCTTACCTATAGGAAGAAAACAATTCGAATGACAGTGGATTTCTCATCAGAAACCATGGAGGTCAGAAGGAAGAGGCACACGTTTTTTTCAAGTGCTGAAAAAAAAAGAACTGTCAACCCAGAATTCACACCCAGTGAAAACATCCTTCAGGAATGAAGGGAAAATCCAGACACCCTCAGAGGAAGGAAAACTTAGAGAACTTGTCACCTGCAGACCTGCCCTAAAAGAAATACTAAGGAAGCCCCTCTAAACAGAAAGTAAATCATGAAAGAAGAAATACTGGAATATCAGGAAAGAAGAAAGAACAAGAGAAGAAGTAAAAGTATGGATAAATACAAAACACTTTCCTTCTCCTCTTGAGTTTTCCACATTATGTTTGACGTTGAAACAAAAATTATGACACACACTGATGTGGTTCTAAATATATGTAGAGGAAATAATTATGACATTTATACATAGGAAGGAAAAAGAGAGATAAACCTATTATATTTCACTTAAACTGGGAAAGTAACAACCCCAGTAGACTGTGATAAGTTATATATAATGTCATACCTAGAGCAACCATTAAAAAAAAATACAAAGAGATTCACTCAGAAGTACTACAGATAAATCAAAGTGAAATTCTAAAATACATACAAGTAACCCACAGAAGGGCAAAAAAAAAAAAAAAAGAAACTAGAGAAATAAAAAAACAGAAAGAATAAACAAAAATTAAACAGCGGACTTGTTATAACATATACAATTACATCAAATGTAAATGGTCTGAATATGCCAAATAAAAAACAGAACTGAAAAAGTGGATTAAAAACATGACCCACTCATATGCTGTCTATAAGAAACTAACTTAAAATATAACCATATAGCTAGTTTGAAAGTAAAAAGTGAAAAAGATATACCATGCAAATATTAATCAAAATAAAGTAGGAGTAGGTATATTCATATCAAATAAAGTAGGCATCAGAGCAAAGAAAATTATCAGGTACAGAAAGACACATTACACAATGATAAAAGAGTCAACCTTTCAAGAAGACAGCAATTCTAAATGTGTACATAATCAACAAGAGTGATGCAAAATATATGAAGCAAAACCGTATAGAACTAAAAGAAGACACAGACAAATCCACATTTATAGTTGAAGACTTGAACACCCCTTTCCCAGCAACTGACAGATCTAGACAGAAAATCAGCAAGCGCACAGAACTCAACACCATCCACCAACAGGATCTAATTGACACCTATAGAAGGCCTGACCCCCAGCAACAGCTGCATACCTTTTTTTCAAGCACCCATAGAACATATACCAAGATATGCCATATCCTGGGCCATAAAACAAGCCTTAACAAATTTAAAAGAATTAAAATCATGCAAAGTATGTTAACTGACCACAAAATAATCAAACTAGAAGTCAGTAACAGAAAGATATTAGGAAAATCTCCAAACACTTGGAAACTAAACCACACACTTCTAAATAATCCATGAATCAAAGAGGAAGTCTCAAGGGAAATTTTTTAAATGGAATTGAATGAAAATGAAAATATATAAAAATCTGTGGGACACAGATAAAGCAGTACTAAAAAGAAAATTTATAGCACTAAATGTTTACATTACAAAAGAGGAAAAGACTCAAATCAAAAATTTAAGCTCCCACCTCAAGAAACTAAAAAAGGGCAAAATAAACCCAAAGCAACAGAAAGAAGAAAATAATAGAGCAGAAATAAAATGCAATTGTAAATAGAAAAAAAATCAATGAAAAAGAATCTGATTTTTTGAAAAGATCAGTGAGATTAACAAACTTCTAGCAAGACTCACAAAAAAAAAAAAGAGAGAGAGAATGAGAGAGAGAAGGCACAAATCACCAATTTCAGGAATGAGACAGGGGCTGTCACTACAGATCACAAAGACATTAAAAGGATAATAAAGAAATACTACAAACAACTACACACACAATTGACAAATTAAATGAAATTAACCAATTCCTTCAAAAGCACAAACTACTACAACTTACCCAATATGAAATAGATAACATAGCCTTGTCACCATTGAGGACTATTTTTTAATTCCAAAAAGATATGTTTCATTGGCAAATTCTACTAAACGTCTAAAGGACAATTAACACCAATTCCACACACTCACCTCCAAAAAACAGAAGAAGAAACACTTTCCAATTCAATGTATGAATTTAGTACCATTGTGATACCAAAACCAAAGACAGCACAAAAAAATAAAAAGGAAAGAAAGAAAAGTACCATTATCCCTTACGAATACAGAGGCAAAACTCCTTCACAAAATATTAACAAACACGAATCAGCAATATATAGAAATAACTGTACAATGACCAGTAGAGCTTATCCCAGGGATGCAAGGTTGACTTAATATTTGAAGACCAATCAGTATAAACTGCCATATTATAAAAGAAAAACTACATGATCCCATCAACTGATGCAGAAAATCATTTGACAAAATTTAACACTGATTTAATGTAAAAACTCTCAGAAGAAAAAAGGATTAGAGGGGAACTTCCTCAACTTGATAAAGAACATCAACCAATATCCCCCCCCAAAAAAAAACCTCAAAAAGCTAAAAACTACAGCTAACATCATACTTCACATTGAAAGACTACATGTTCCCTCCTCCCACAAGATGGGACTAAGAGAAGGACATCAGTTCTCTCCACTGCTGTTCAATACAGTTCTGGAAGCTGGCGGTGCAATAAGGGGAGAAAGGATATAAAAGACACACACATCAGAAAGTGAAAAATAAACTGTTCATTAGCAGATGACTTGATTCTTTATGCAGAAAATCCCAAGGAATCTACAAACACCTGGGGGAAATACAAACCAAAATTACATAATTTCTTTAAAATCTGATGAAAATGAAGGCACCAAATGTCAGAATCTATAGCATACAATTAAATTAGTAATAAGAGGAAAATTCATAACCTTAAACAATCATGTAACAAAAATTAAAGAATAAAGTAAGTAAACGAAGTCTCTAACTCAGGAAGCTAGTAAAGGAACAACAAAGTAAAACAAAAAGGCAAGAGGGAAATAATAAAGATAAAACCGGAAAGTAACAAGTTAAAAATCAAAACCACAGTAGAACTAATAAATAAAATAAAATGCTGGTTCTTTTTATGAAAACCTACAAAATATATAAATCACTAATCTAATCAAGGGAAAAAAAGAGGAAAACATAAAATACACAGGACAAAAAAATGACAAGGGAGGAAAAACAGAGGAAATTTTTTAAAAAACTTAAGCCACTTCTTTGCATAACTATATATACATAAATTGGAAAACCTAGATCAAATGATCATGTCTAAAGAAATTGTAATTTACCAAACAGATCTCAGGAGATAAGAAATTTAAACAGACAATACCCATACAGAATAGAGAAATTATCAAAGAATTGCCCTTCACAATGAAACCAGAGCCAGATGATTTCACAAGGGAATTCTAACCAAACAAGCAATCCTAACGCTAAACTATCCCAGAAAAGGAAAAGAAAACGTTCTAATTCTTCTTGTGAATCAGTAAGAGGTATAACATATAGACCACCTCGGGTTAACTTTCCCCATAAAGTGCCCCTCAATTTTATAATACCCTCACTTCAGGAAAACATGTATCTCGCATTACAATATAACATTTTGTATATTCCCCCAAACCCAATATAACATTTTTTTAAAAGATTATTTATTTGAGAGAGAAAGAGAGAGAGCTGGGGAGGAGGGGCAGAGGGAGAGGAAGCAGACTCCCCACTGAGCGCAGAGCCAGACCCAGTGCTCAATCCCAGGACTCTGAGATCCTGACCTGAACAGAAATCAAGAGCCAGCTGCTTAACTGACTGAGCTACCCAGGCGCCCCTCAATATATTTTTAGCCAAAAAAAATGTAGGGAAAAACTCTCAGCCAAGATTTCAAGTTCAGTTGGTTGACTATTAGAATTATGTGTGGATTTTTTTTTAAGATTTTATTTATTTATTTGACAGAGAGAGACACAGCAAGAGAGGGAACACAATCAGGGGAAGTGGGAGAGGGAGAAGCAGGCTTCCCGCCGAGCAGGGAGCCCGATGCAGGACTCGATCCCAGCACTCTGGGATCATGACCTGAGCCAAAGGCAGACACTTAACAATTGAGCCACCCAGGTGCCCCATGTGTGGATGTTTTTGAAAATTACAATAAGCTTCAACAAAGGAGGTGTCCAAAGCAACTGCTTGTTAACAGCTTTTTTAACTGTGGTGATCAGGGAACAATGTGCTAAGCATTTTGTATCCTAATATGATAGCTTTTACTTTTCAGCGTTTGTGCTTTACTTATAGTTTTAAAGATTTATTTATTTATTTTGAGAGAGAGAGAGAGAGAAAGAGAGCACAAGCAGGGGGAGTGGCAGAGGGAGAAAATCTCAAGCAGACTCCCCACTGACCGTGAAGCCCAACACGGGACTCAATCTCACAACCCTGAGATCATGACCTGAGCCGAAATCAAGAGTCAGACCCCTAACTGACTGAGCCACCCAGGCACCCCAGTTATATTTTTAAAAATTAACTGGGGATTTTGAGTACAACCAACTTTAATACATTATAATTTTTATAGTACATTATAATTTTCCCATTTAAAATGATAGGAAATGGAAACACTACAACATTTAATTTTCAGTAATGGATTAATGAAGTTAAAAATAAGGGAATTATATAACATTCATATCTAAACCTTATGATACTTGAACATAGGATAAGAAAGCTACAGAATACATCTCACTTTAAAATATGCAATTATATAAGACTAATGAATCACTGACCTCTACACCTCTGAAACCAATAATACATTATATGTTAGTTGAATTTAGATTTTAAAAATAATAAATAAAATAAAATATGCAATATAATGATTTACAAGAAATACATATTTGGTCACTCAGATGACCACAATGTATTTCTCAGATGCATTTGGCCTTCATACACAGTTCCTGAGAACGCTTCAGAGCCATAAAGGGGACATGGGTATCCTGTTACTAATGAAGGTGACTTCTGGACTCCACCCAAGGGTGGGAGCTGGTTGCCAGGAGGACTAACCACATGATTAGAGGGTTGAGACGTTCAGCCCCAACGCTGACTTCCAGGGAGGGAATAGAGACTGGAGGATGAATCAACCAACAGCCAATGACTTAGTAAATCAGGACTGCAACAAAGCCTCCATAAAAACCCAAAGACTGGGTTCAGAGAGCCTCTGGGTTGGTGAACAGGTGGAGATTGGGAAGAGTGGCATGCCAATAGAGGGCATGGAAGCTCCACACCCTTTCCCCAGACCTCACCCTATGTATCTCTTCATCTAGCTATTGATTCTTATCCTTTATCATATCCTTTAACAAAATGGTAAACATAAGTGTTTCCCTGAGTTCTGTGAGGAAATTAAAGAACTTAAGGAGGAGGTGTTGGAACCTCCAATCTGTAGCTGTTAGGTCAGAAGCACACGTAACAGCCTGGGACTTCTGACTAGTGTCTGAGTGGAGCATGGGAGGCAGTCTTATGGGACTGAACCCTTAAGCTGTGGAACCTGATGCTATCTACTGGTAGGCAGTATCAGAAATGAGTTGAATTCTCAGACACCCTACTGGTGTCTGAGAATTGCTAGGTCCTGGGTGGGAGCGGACCCTTCCATGTTGGAATTGGGTCTGGGAACCCTAAAAGAATTCGTGTCAGTAAAAAGCATCAATCCAAGGATCCTACATAAATTATTAACAGACTGTAACATCACATTAAAAAATATGTTAACTGGGGTGCCTGGCTAGCTCAGTCGGTAGAGCATATGACTGTTCATCTTGGGGTTGTGAGTTCAACCCCCACACTGAATGTAGAGATTACTTAAAAATAAAAATCTTTAAAAAAAATGTTAACTAAGTGGGGCTTATTCTAAGATCGCAAAGACAGTTCAATAGCAGAAAGTTCATTACTATAAATCCCCATATTTAAGGGGGAAAATGTATGATGTCTAGGGTGCTGAAAAGGCCTTCAACAAAATTCAGCATCTACTCCAGACAAATACTTATTGAAATAGGAATTAATGAGTACTGTACCTTGATTTTACTTACATACACACACACACACACACACACACACACACCTCTCAAGCCCAAAATTAGAATCTTATTTAGTACAGGCAGAAACAAGGTAAGGGTGACCACTAACTCCACTGTTACCTGACAGTGTATTAGCCAGTGCAATCATGCAAAAAAATTTTAAATTTTTTTTAAAAAGCAAACAATGAGAGGTCCAAGATAGGAAAGAAATAGTTAGAACTATATTTGTAGAAGTTTTGAAAATATACTTGGGGAAAAAAATCCAAGAGTCAATGCTAAAACAAATGCACAATTTGAGGGTTCAGGAAAGTAGTAGGATACAAAACTGACATATAAAAGTCAATAGCCTAGGGTGCCTGGGTGGCTCAGTCGGTTAAGCATCTGCCTTCGGCCCAGGTCATGATCTTAGGGTCCTGGGATTGAGCCCCACATCGGGCTCTTTGCTCTGTGGGGAGCCTGCTTCTCCCTCTCCTTGCTGCTCCCCCTGCTTGTGCTCTCTCTCTCTTTCTCTGTCAAATAAATAAATAAAATCTTTGGGGGGAAAAAAAAAGTCAATAGCTTAGATTTCTGCACCTAGCAGAAGCCATGACAGAAACCAAATTAACCCTTGCACCAGTAATAATCAGAAACAGTAGACAACAAGAGAATGAAAAGACAAGCCACAAACTGGGGGAAATCATTTGCAAACCACATATCTGATAAAAGACTGGTATCCAAAACATAGAAAGGAATCTTAAAACTCAATAATTAGAAAACAATCTAATTAAAAAGTGGGCAAAAATGTCTGTTCTCAGACTACAATGGAACTAAACTAGAAATTATAACAGAACGATAACTGGAAAGTCCCCAAATATGTAGAAATTAAACAACACACTGCTAAGTAACACATGGGTCAAAGAGGAAATCTCAAGATAAATATAAAAATATTTTTAACTAAATGAAAATGAAAACACAACTTATCAGTTTGTTGGATGCAGGAAAAGCAATGCTTACAAGAAAATTTATAGCACTGAATGCATATATTAGAAAAGAAAGATCTAAAATCAGTAATCTAAGCTCCCACTGTAGGGAAAAAAAAAAACCATTAAAGGTACGCAAAAGAAACAATGAATCGTGGATCACTGCATCAAAAACTAATGATGTACTATATGGTGGCTAATATAACATAATAAAAAAATAAAATAAAAATAAAAGTAAGCAAAAGAAAAGACATAATAAGAATTAGAGCAGTGGGGCATGTGGGTGGCTCAGCTGGTTAAGTGTCCAACTGGATTTTCGGCTCAGGTCATGATCTCAGGGTCATGAGATCAAGCCACAGGTTGCCCAAGCTGGGCGTGAAGCCTGCTTAAGATTCTCTCTCTCCCTCTCCCTCTGCCCCTCCACCTATCCCTCTCCCTCTCAAAGAAATTTAAAAAAAGAAAAAGAAAAAAAAGAATTAGAGCAGAAATCAGTGAAATTGAAAACAGAAAATAAAGAATATCAACAAAACCAATGCAAATCTTTTCAAAGAAACGATCATTAAAACAGATAAATCTCTATTTTAGGCTAACTAAGAAAAAAGAAGGAAAACACAAATCATTAATATAAGAAATAAAAGAGGGGACATCGCTACTGATCTCATGAAGATGAAAAGGATAATAGAAGAACACTATGAACAACTCTACGCCCACAAATTCAATAACTTACATGAAATGGACCAATTCCTTGGAAGGACAAATCTATCAAAACTCACACAAGAAGAAACAGACAATGTAAATAGGCGTCTATCTATTAAAGAGATTAATTCATAAGTTAACTACCTTCCAAAACAGAAAGCACCAGGCCCACCCAGATGGGTTCACTGATGAATTCGACCAAACATTTAAGGAAGAAATTATACCAGTTGTCAACAATCTTTTTTTTTTTTTTTAAGATTTTATTTATTTATTTGAGAGAAAGAGAGAGAGAGCAGGAATACAAGCAGGGGGAGTGGGAGAGGGAGAAGCAGGCCCCCCGCCAAGCAGGGAGCCTGATGCGGGGCTTGATCCCAGGACCCTGGGATCATGACCTAAGCCGAAGGCAGACGCTCAATGACTGAGCCACTCAGGCGCCCCAACAATCTCTTTCAAAGGACAGAAGCAAAGGGAGTACTTCCTAACTCATTTTATGAGATCAGCATTACCCTAGTAACAAAACCAGACAAGGCATTACAAGAAAACTATAGACTAATATCTCTCATGAAAATAGACACAAAAATTCTTAACAAAGTATTAGCAAATCAAATCCCAAAAAGTATAAAAAGAATTATATACCATAACCAAGTGGGATCTGTCCCAGGTATTCAAGGTTCTTCCAACATTTGAAAATCATTGAAAGATCACATCAACAGATTAAAGAAGAAAAGTCACTTGATCATATTAATAGATGGAAAAAAGCATTTGACAAAATCCCAAACCCATTCATCATAAAACCTCTCAGTAAACTAGGAATAGAAAGGAACTTCCCAACTTGATAAAAGACTATCTTCAAAACACCTACAGCTCACCTCATACTTAATGATGAGAAACTTGAAATTTTCCCACTAAGATCAGGTCTACAAGGCAAGGGTGTCACCTCTCACCACTCCTTTCAACATCATGTTGGAAGTCCTTGCTAATGCAATAAGGCAAGAAAAGGAAATAAAACATATACAAATTGGGAAGGAAGACATAAAACTGTCTTTGTTCACAGATAAGGTGATATCTATATAGAAAATCCAAAAGAATCAACAAAAAACTCCTGGTACTAAATGTGATTTTAGCAAGGTTTCAGGATACAAGGTTAATACACCAAAGTCAATTACTTTCCTATTTATCAACAATAAATAAGTGAAATTTGGAATTAAAAGCACAGTATCATTTATATTAGCTCCCCCCAAAATGAAATTCTTAAGTATAAATCTAACAAAATATCTACAAGATCTACACATAGAAAACTGAAACTCTGGTGTATGAAATCAAAGAACTAAATAAAGACAGAAATGTTCCATGTTCATGAACAGGAAGAGTCAATATTGTCAAGGTGCTAGTTCTTCCCAACTTGACCTATGGATTTAATGCAATCCCAATCAAAATCTCATCAAGTTATTTTATGGATATCAGCAAAATTATTTATATAGCGAGCAAAAGTTTATATAGAGAAGCAAAAGATCCAGAACAGCCAACGCTTCCATATAGAAGGAGATGAACAAAGTTAGAGGACCAGTGCCACCCAACTTTAAGACTCACTATAAAGTTACAGTGATCAACACAGTATCGTATCAGTGAAAGAACAGACAAATAGAACAACAGAACAGAATAGATAGCTCAGAAATAGACCCCAGAAATATAGTCAACTGATCATTGATAAAGAAGGAAAGATAATCACCGGGGCAATGATCATCTCTTCAACAACTGGTGCTAGGAACAACTGGACGTTCACATGCAAAAATGAATATAGACATAGACATTATACTCTTCACATAAGTTAAGTCAAAATGGCTCATAAGCCTAAATGTGAAATGCAAAACTGTAAAACTCCTAGGGGATGACATAGGAGAAAACCTAAATGACCTTATTGATGATGATCCTTTTTTTTTTTAATCTTTTTTTTTTTTTAAAGATTTTATTTATTTATTTGAGAGAGAGAGAGAATGAGAGACAGAGAGCATGAGAGGGAGGAGGGTCAGAGGGAGAAGCAGACTCCCTGCCGAGCAGGGAGCCCGATGTGGGACTCGATCCCGGGACTCCAGGATCATGACCTGAGCCGAAGGCAGTCGCTTAACCAACTGAGCCACCCAGGCGCCCCGATGATGATCCTTTTTAGATACAACACCAAAGATATGATCCATGAAAAAAAAATAATGGATCAGCTGGACTTCACTAAAATTAATAAATTCTGCTCTGTGAAAGACAATGTCAAGAGAACAATTAGATGAGCCACAGATGGGAGAAAAAATCTGCAAAAAACACATCTGATTAAAAAAAAGTGTTATCTAAAATTTACAAAGAACTCTTAAAAATCGAAAATAAGAAAACAACCTAATTAAAAAATGGGCCGAAGATCTTAACAGACACCTTACTAAAGAAGATAATGCAGGGCGCCTGGGTGGCTCAGTTGGTTAAGCGACTGCCTTCGGCTCAGGTCATGATCCTGGAGTCCCGGGATCGAGTCCCGCATCGGGCTCCCTGCTCGGCAGGGAGTCTGCTTCTCCCTCTGACCCTCCTCCCTCTCATGCTCTCTGTCTCAAATAAATAAATAAAATCTTTAAAAAAAAAAAAAAAAGAAGATAATGCAGATTGCAAATAAGTATATAAAAACAATGTTCCACATCACACATCATTAGGGAAATGCAAATTAAAACAATTTGATACCACTACACACTTACAGAATGGCCAAAATCTGGAACACTGACAATGCCAAATGCTGGCAAGGCCGTGGAGTAATGGGAACTCTCATACGTTACTAGTGGAAATGCAAAGTGGTATAGACAGTTCAGTGGTTTCTTACAAAACTAAACATACTCTTGCCATATGATCCAGCCATTACTCTCCTTGGTATTTACCCAAAGAAGTTGAAAGCAAGTTCACACAAAATCTTGCACACAGATGTTTTTAACAGCTTTATTCAAAATTGCCAAAATTTAGAAGGTCCCAAGATGTTCTCCAGTAGATGAATGGATAAACTGTGGAACACCAGACAATGGAAATATTATTCAGTGCCAAAAAGAAATGAGCTTTCAAGCCATGAAAAGACATGGAAGAACCTTAAATATATATAGGTAAGCAAAAGAAACCAATCTAAAAAGGCTATGTACTGTATGATTCCAAATATATTGCATTCTGAATAAGGCAAAACAATGGTCAGTAAAGAGATCAGTGGTTGCTAAAGGTTGGGGAGGGGGAGGGATGAATAGGCAGAGCACAGAGAATTATTAGGGCAGTGCAAATACTCTGTATCCTATTATGATGACGGATATATGTCATTGTACATTTGTCCAAACCCATAGAATGTACAACACCAAGAGTGAGCCCTAAGGTAAACTACAGACTTCGGGTGATTATGATGTGTCAGTGTAGATTCATCCTTGGTAACAAATGCATCATCTGGTGGGGAATGTTGGTAATGGGGGAGGCTATGTATGTGTGGGGGGCACAGAGTAAGGGGAACTCTCTGTACCTTCCTCTCTGTTTTGAACCTTAAACTGCTCTCTAAAAAATTAAGTCTCAATTTTTTTTCAAATAAGAAAATTAAAAAGTCAGCAAAAGATATGAACAGGTATCTCACCAAATAAGATATACAGATGACAAACAAGCATATTAAAAGATGCTCAATGTCATATGTCAATAGGGAATTGCAAAATAGAACAATGACATACCATTACATACTTATTAGAATGGCAAAAATACAAAAGACTGACAATACCAGATGTTGGAGAAGATGTGAAGCAACAGGAATTCTCATTCATTGCTGGTGGGAATGCAAAATGATACAGCCAATTTGTAAAACTGTTCGCCAGTTTTTCACAAAGCTAAACACAATCTTACCTTATAATCCAACAGTCATGCTCTTAGCTATATGCCCAAATGAGTTGAAATGAATGTCCATACAAAATCCTGAACATAAATGCTTATAACAGCTTTATTCGTAATTGCCAAAATTTGGAAGCAACCAAGATATCCTTCAATAGGTGGATGGATAAACTGTGGTACATCCAGACAATGGAATACTATTCAGCACTAAAAAGAAATGAGCTATCAAGCCATGAAAAAACATGGAGGAACCTTAAATGCATACTGGTAAGTGAAAGAATCCAATCTGAAAAGGCTATACACTGTATGATTCCAAATATATGACATTTTAGAAAAGGCAGAACTATAGAAACACTAAAAAGATCAGTGGTTGCCAAGCGTTGGGGAGGAGGGGCTTCACTGACTCATGGACAAAAGCCAGGTGGGAACCCTGGGCTCATCCTCAAGCTTAGCCAGAGAGATTCAGACCAGGGGGTTGCTTTCCAGGAGTCTGGGAAGACAGACCCATTAGTATCCGTGAGAGGTGAAACAAGAGAATGGGCCAGGGAAAGCTTTCTCCCAAGGAAGCGAGGAGGAGGGGAGCCTAAGCAGCCAGAGCTGGCCACCTCCCACTGCTACCCCTAGCATCGTACACTGGTTCACAGGCCCCAGATAAGCGCACCTGCGCAAGAGATAAGGGGCATATGCACACGCCTGTGTGTGTGGACCCATCTGCAAACACAGGCAGGCATCTTGTGACCTGGTCTTCTTGAGGAAATCTTCATCTGGCCTTGCATGTCAGCTCTGCTTCCGTGGCCTCTCCCTCTCCCCTGGAATGCTTTCTCTGTCTTTGGTGCTCCCAAGACGTCTAGACACCTTCTACACACAGTGTGAGGGAACTGTATTTGATCCCTACAGGTCTCTCCCTACTAGACGGAGTGACCTGAAGACAGGAACAGCATCTTGTTCACCCTGTATCCTCCTCGGTGCCTGCACATGGTCAGGAGCTCATGAATGTGTGAGTGAGTGAGTGAGTGAGTGGAAGAAGAAAAGGGCTTAGGCAAAGGCCTGTGGGGACCTTAGAGCAGGAATCATAAGGCACATAAGTCGTGGGAAGACCACCGGCTAGTTGTCAGCCTCCATCAAGTCTGGGGCCATGGTCTGTAGCAACTTTCACATGACTATGAAGAGTCATGACTGTCCTGAGGTCTGTCTTCCTGATGAGACTGTGAGCCCCACAAGGGCAGCCCTGGCCTTGCTCCATCCTGCTGTCCCCCAGCACTCCTCTAACACCATGCCTGGCACCGAGCTGGTAATATTTTTGGAAGGGAGGAGAATAGAGCTTAAGTGACGTGTAATAGTATGTAAGGGTAACAGTGTTCCTCTGGGCCACTGGGAAACAATGAGGCATCAAGGCACAGACACTGACCACAAAGGACTTCCTCTCACACAGGCATGCTCTGTCCCCAAGCAGCTGTCATGAAGGGGTTGGGGGGGCGGGGGAGCAAACTGGGCCTACACAAGGTGGGCCCTGCCCCGCTAATACGGGGAGATACTCACTGGGAACAGTTGTGGTCTCCCCAGGAGGGCCGGTCAGCGTCACTGGGATATGCACAGTAGCACTCAGGTCCGACGGTTGACTGCCCATCCGTGTGACATTCCGCTGATTATCTGCATCCTCTGGCTGTTCCTCCACCTTCTGTAGACAAGTGCTGGGCAATGCATGCACAGGGCCCACACCCATTATCCCACTGGCCTCCAGGTCACAGTGTGCCTCCCTGCAACCAAGAATGCACATCAGAGTCTGATTCGGCCCCAAACTGCTATTCAGTCTGCAAAATCCAGCTCCTTATGCCCCTATCCAGACCAAATAAATCCCTGACCACGTCCTCTGCTACTCTGGCATTTCATATGGTTTTTATCACTTTGTACATTTCTGTGTTTTTAGGTCTGAAGGGTAAAATGGGGCTGACTCACCTGTCTGTCCCTGGCACAAGACCAGGCATGGCTAGCATCACAATATGTATAGAAAGGGAACTGTCTGCAGAATGAAGAAGCCTGTAAGAGGATGTTTCCCTAAGCTACTCCACCTAGAGCCCCACCAGACCAAAAGGCCCAACACAGAGCTCTGCACAAAGACAGTGCCTGGACTGGGCTGATCCTGAGCGGTCATCTCCAGCTGCATGAGCTCTGGGAGGCTGGTGGCCTTTGCCTGGGGGCTCCTGTTACCCCAGGTTTCTCACAGAGTCAGAGTCAGATCCTGGCCCAGCTGCGGAAGGGTAGGAGGCCCTCTGTGCCGTGGCCACCCAGCCTGGCCCTATTCTCTTCTACCATTGGCCCAGTGGCCTCCTCAGGCCTTCCTCAGTCTCTCCCCAATTTTCTCTTTTCCGTGGGCCACTATGCTCTTCCCACGCCAACATGTCCCAAACCACTCCCAACAATTTCCCCATGCCCTCTTTCCCACCTGGGTACCTTAGAATAATGGCTGACATTCACTGAGCACACCCTGCCCCCCACACAGTTTTAAGCATTCTACACGTCACCCCCAACAAGGCAGGACTGCCACCGCCGCAGAGAGCTGGAAACAGAGGGCGGGGAGGACCAGCCAGAACAGGTGCCGCGGGGCAGCTCTGCACCCTGAGCCCTGTGGACCCCGCCCACCCCAGCCCCCTCCCCGGCCAGCGGCTCCGCCCACCATCCGCATGCGCACTTCCTCACTTGGGCTGGTGGTTCCGGAGCTCCTTCTCCTTGTCCTGGTCCTCGGCCTCGCCCTCCTTCTCCGCCGCCTCCTTCTCCACATCCTCGTGCGTGGGCAGCGCCTTGTGCCGGGCCCGGTGCCGCCGCGCCGGCTCCTCCCCGCTCCCGGCCTCCCTGGGGCCGGCCCGGGGGCCGCCGCGGTGGCGCGCTCGCCGCTCGCCCTTGGCCGCGCCGCCTTCCTTGCCCTGGGCGGGTGCGTGCCTGTGCGCGCGGTGGCGCCGCGGCTCCCGCTCGGCCGCCTCCTCTGGGGAGGCGCGCCGGTGGTGGCGCCGGCCGCCCTCGGGGCCCGGGCCGCGGCCGCGCTCGCTCCGGGTCTCCTTGCTGCGGCTGCGGTGCGGCCTCGCGCGCTCTTCCCGAGCCCCGGGCTCCCCGCCCTCGGCCTTCGGCGCGTCCACCCTGTCCTCCCCCGCTGCCGCCGGGGCCGGGGCCGGGGCCGGGGCCGGGGCCGCAGCCTTGTCGCGGTGCCGGTGGTGCCTGCGCGGCGGGTCCGCGCCCTCGGCAGCCTCCGGGCCCTCGGGCCGGGCCTTGCCTCCCGAGGCGACCCGCGGCCCGTCGCGGCCTAGCTCCACCACGAGCGGCCGGTCCAGGTGCGTCTTCATGTCAGGCCGCAGGTGGCGCGTGGTGGCGTAGCGCAGCCTCTCCTCGGGGTCCATCTCGCTGTACAGCGCCTCGCAGCTGGCCCTCAGGTTCTGCAGCCGCAGCTGGCTGGCGCGCTGCTCCCACACCGAGCGCGCCTTGGCCGAGTTCTGCGGCCTGCTGTGGGGAGACCGGCGGTGAGCGGCCGCCCCCTGCGCCGCCCTCCGACCTCTCTGCCTCCCAGGGGAAGCCACAGATGGACGCAGCGATGGAGGGGTGGCAGAGTGGGCGCAGGGAGGAGAGGGAGGGAGGAGGGGTGGCCGGAGCCCTCGAGACCCCTGGCAATCGGTGCAGAACAAGTAGGGGATACGCAGGGTAACAAGAATCCAGCACCGCCCCCACCCCATCAGGATCCCAGAGATTGTGAGAGCACCAGCCTGGGGGTCGGGGTGGGGGGCTCAAGGCCACCCTTGAGCAGGTGTACAGGGGCCCTTGGCCAAGGGATGCAGGGCAGTGGGAATGATAGGCACCAGCGTGAGGTGGCAGACAGGCTTCCAGGGCAGGTGGGCTGCTGGCCAGGAAGGCCAACATGGGGAGAGGAGGGGGATCAGCATCCAAATGGGGCAGGACTGAGGAAGAGGCAGGAGGCAGGGAGCCCTCTGCAGCAGCCCTGGGGCATTGGCCTTGCTGCAGCATAGAGCAGAGCTGCCCAGGAAGGGGCTTCTCCATCTCCACTTCCAGAAAAACAGCCACTGGCCAGAAGGAGACAGGGCTGTTTGTGAGAGGCCCTGAGAAGAGGTGGGTCCTCAGGACAGGGCAGGCAGCAGCCCAGGGAGCAAGGGTCCAGGGGCAGTGGGCCCTATCAGGGGCAAAGGGTAAGCTGTGACTGCTCCCTAAGGTGGTCAGCCCCATCCGGGCAGCTGCCCCTCGGCTCAGTGACCACTTGCTCCCAGCAGCCCAGCAGTTAGGTCTAGCGCTAGACATGCTACCTCCTCAGTGCCCTCCACTCTCCTGGCTCCACAGAGAGCCCCTTCCATCCACCAGGGCAGAGAGGAGCCCTCCAACACCAGGACTAGCCTGTGCTTCAGTCTCAGCCCTCACTGCACAGGCTACCGAAGGGCTGACCACCCTCCAGCCTCACCCACAGGGTCACATGTGGGGCGCCACAGCCCTTTGCATTCTGGAATCCGTGCTGAGTAAGGCCTCCAAATTAGGCGACCCCAGTCCCACCTTGGCCAAGCGGAAACCTCATCTGAGGCCGGAGTCTTGTCCTTCAGCCTCTGGAGGTTTCTGGACCCACCGTGGTGGTGGTGGTGGCATCTGTATTCAGAGCCCCACTGGGCTGTGGGCTGCAGTGCCCATCTCATCCAACCCTCACAACTACCTCTTGTCCCTATTTCACAGATGAAGACACCGAGCCAGAAGGCATGACTCATAGAGGGCCCCACAGCACGTCACTGACGCAGCCAGGATCAGACTCACGCAAAGGCAAAACAGAAAAAAGGTATCTGCAGAGGTGAGGCCTTGGCCACACCCCAACCACACTGACAGCACAGGGTCACAGCCTGGGGGGCCCCAGAGCAGGGCCCAGCCTGGGCAGGCCACCAGCAGCAGGGCCCTGACCCACTGAGCACCATGCTGACCTGCAGAGTCAGAGGTGGCCAGGTGTGGGAAAAGCCCAACCCCTGCAGCTGGCCTGCACAAAGTGTGTGATGCCGAATCCTGCCCCTTTGGAGGTGAAGTCCAGGCTCCAGTGTGGGGAGTGCCTCAAAAGTATGAAAGCAGAAGAGCACCATGTCTACCCCTCACCTGGGAGCCCATATGGTGGGCAGGCAGGGCAAGGCTGGGGGACAAGTGTTGGCCTCTCTGGCCATCTGCTAACTGACACCTTCGACTGCCACGCCAGGCCCTGACCCGCCTCCTCTGACACATCCAAGCTGAGCTTCCCTGCTCCCGGAGACACCTTGCAACAGACCCACCACCTTCTGTTTCTTGGACTTCAATCTAGAGCCCAGGGGACCTACCCATCCCAGCCTGGCACCAAGACAAAGGACCAAACTCTGAACAATGCTGAACCATGTGAAATGGATGATAGGAGCCCATGAGGGCTGATGGCCAGTCCAGCAGCTTGACACAGACCTGGACTCCGCGCCATTTGGTCGGCAGAGTTAGTGTTAGATGCCAGTTCTCCGTCAGAACAGACAGGCAATAAAGACGGGGGACAGTGTGGTGGCTGGGAGCTCAGGTAAGGATGGGCTCCTGATGACATGGTTCTGCCCTCAACCTGACCCTAGCCACAGCTCCTTCTCGCCCAGAGACCAGCTAAGCTTCACAAAGAGGTGACTTGTCCACTGAAGTAGAGGGTACCACAGGGCTGGCAGACTCTCCTAGAACTTCCCAGGGGAGCAAGACACTGAGCAGCTGGGGTCACATGGCCCCACCTGGCCCTGCTCCTGCTGGGTCTCTCTCCCTCTCTGGGCCATAATGCCACCTGAAAAGGTCTGTACCTACCCACCACTCGGTGATGTCCTGGCTTCCTCTCTGGGTGTGTCTCTGAGTCCGTGCACCAGGCCTCCCCTCCTTGTTGGCGTCTGAGTCGACCTGCACCCACCTTGTTGCTGTCCTGTCCTTGCTCTGTCTGGCCCATAAAGTAGTGTGGCCACCCCTGGTCTCTCATTCTGCACCTCTCCACCGAGTTCACAAGCAGCAAGGATATGCGAGCGAGTGTCAGGCCACCATCTGACACAGAGTGACAATAATCCAGACGAAGTCCTTATTTAAAAAGGCTCTTTAAGGAGTCACATGGGGGAGCTGCTCCCACAATGTCTCGACCCCAGCTTGCTGGTATAGCCCTATTCGGTCACACCCAACCCAGGCACTGTGGATGCCTGCAGGGCCCAAAAAGGAGCCTCAGTGGCATGGCCCTGCTTTGAGGTCTCTGGGCTGAAAGAGCCAGTTCCCCAAAGCTGCTGACAATGTGAAGCAGCCCTCACTGTGACACCATCAGTACCTACAACCACATCTTACTCCACCTGTGATCAGTCATCCGGGGCCCAACTTTCTTACCCTGTGAGACATCAGGGACCCAATAGCCAGCAGCTCCAAGTGCTTGTGAGCAAGCCCACCTGAGGTCTATGCTGGCTGAGTAGGGAGCAAGTGGCTCAGAGAGGGCAAGAGCTCCCACACCACCGAGACCCAGAGAGGACACCTGGCTACCCCCATCCAGGTGGGTGGACCACACCCAACCACTCCAGGGACTTCTCACCTGCAGCAGTTGGTCTCACCCTTGAGAGGAAGCCCCTGGAGGCAAGCATCCCAAGACCACTTCCCCAGTCAGAATGGTGTCACCTCCAAGAGGGACACACGGGTTTCTGTGGCTCTACTCAGGCTCTGGCTGGTCTAACATGAGACAGCAGCTCTGCTCTTGCTAGGACAACTTCCTAAGGATCACAGATACATCCCCTCCCAAGTCAAAAAGGGAGGGGGCAGGAGGACCCCACGAATGTCCTCAATGAGTCCTACTGAACACTCTACCTCGTGGGAACCACAAGGAGACAGCGCCCATTGGTGCCCAGCAACGGCCACCTCAGGAGAAGCAGATACATGCTCAAGACGCCAGAGAGACGGCACGTGGACAGACAGCAGACAAGAGGACCAGGAGGGAGAGGAGGAGGGGCTGAACTCAGAGTCTGATGCCCGTGAGCAGGACTTGGGAATGTCAGGAAGCATGCCCACCGTCCCCCAGCAGCTGCAGAAGGCTTTCCTGGAGCTGCCCCTGAAGCGAGTGATTTGAGGTGGAAAAGCAGTTAGGAGTGGAGGGAGGTTCGCGTGTAGCTGCCATGAAGCACAGATGGTGTCCTAGCCGAGCAACTCACGGTGAGTTTACGCTGGAGACAGATGAGCTGCGAGATGCAGCACCTCGAGTGTGCTTTACAAAACTGCACATGCAAAAAACAGAACAAAAGAAAAGTGAGAAAACCAGAGAGGGTTCTAAGGGACACAGAACACGTTTAAGCCACGTCAGGTCAGGGCACAGGCTGCAGTATGCATCTGGGCAGGAGGCCAGGGACGCTTCCATCAGAACGGGCACCAGCTGAGACCTCGGGGTAAAAGAGAAGTTGAGAAAGAACGAGCATCCGACGGAACAGTGACACTGAAAAGAACACGGCACACCCCACCATGGCTGGAAGACAAGAAGCTGCAATCTGGGGGCCCATCCACTACAGCTCAGCACACTCTGCCCCACGAAGGGCAGTGGGGTTGGAAAGAGCCAGCACCATGTGTCCCTAAATTCCAAATGGCTCTCCCCTGCCATTTGGTGTCCTGCTCCCACAGGGCCATAGTGGGATGACCTCTGCATTTGCCTTGCCTTTGAGATGGGGCAAAGCCAGCTAACACAGAACACCTTACCTTTGGGCTTTACCTGAGCCCTGCTGCCTGACCACCTGCTCTGCCCTAGCCCACCTAACTCCTTGGCTCCTCAGGCTCTAAACCAGGTGCCTCCAGCTCACCATGACCCGCCCAGGGGCAAGCAGGCTACATCACCAACCCACTTCCCTCGGGTGTTACTCCAGCCATTTCCCAGTGACTTTCAGGAAGCTTTTCCAAAACCAACAGAGAAGCCAAAAATCTCTATGATCATTCCCCTTTAAGGTAGTTTCCCCAGGGGAGGACCACATGACTTCCCAGCTCCTCCTTCTCAAAGCCAAGTCTACACACATTTGTGAGGAGCTCAGAGCAACTCATCCACCTGCAGGTCCTGGATGCAAACAGGTGTGTGGGTCTGTGCAAGTGCGTGTGTGAGAAAGAGTGTGCAAATCAGTGTGTGACTGGGTGTGAGTGCGTATATGGTGTGTAGGAGTGTGGATGTGTGTGAACGAGTGTGAGGCTGTGAATGAGCATGTGTGTTCATGTGAACATGTGTGAGAGTCCAGGTGTGTGTGATCGTGTGTGAGCATGAGTGTGTGTGACAGTGTCAGGGGGACTGAATCATGTGAGGTAAGTGAACAGTGTGGGTGAGCGTGTATACCAGCATTCAGAAGTCCAGGTGAGGAGAAGGGTAACCGAGCTCAGAGAACCAGGAGGGCCATGTCAACCTTAGCGACCCTTCCCTCCCAGGAGCCTGAAGTGGCTGTCACCTGAGGCTGCAGCCCAACTCCAAGGGACAGGGACACCCCTCTGAGGGGGCACGGAGGCTCAGTGCAGCCGCACAGAGCCCAGGGGAGCCTCTCAAACAGCAAGGACACTAAGGGCCCCTCTGCATCCAAGGCATCACAGAGAACATCTGGACCAGTCCTCGCACTTCACAGACCACACAGCATGGCTGCGCGGAGCTGGGTCAAGATGAGTGTCACTCAGGGGCCTCGCCCGCACCCCAACCCAGCAGTGGGGAAGAAGCAGGCGTTGCCCATTCACCCAGCACGACTCACGGGGAGAACAGAAACAGTTGGGAGGGTGGGGGGCAATGGACAGACAGAGGACAGACGGACACCAGGAGCTCTGAGCCTCGGCCTTCAGTGCTCAGAGGTCTCCACACAAAGAGGAGGGCAAACACCAACACACCCACCACCCACACACCCGGGAGTTCAGACCTGGTCTGAAGTGTGCAGGAGCTTCAGTGATCACATCAGACAGACTGCCATCTGACAGAGCCAGACTGAGGACATGCCACAGGGGACAAAGGCCTAAAGCTGCATCCCAGGAGAACCTGCAGGACTGATAGCTAGCCCAAGAAGGGGGAACGCAGAAGCCAGGGCCTGCACGCACCCAGGCTGACATGACATGAATGAGCTGGCACCAAGCTCAGGCCCCACTGTGAGGCAGAACACCTGTGTAGCCCCAGGAGCTCCACCCAGGAGAAGAGAAGCACCGAGATGGTGATCAGGCCAACGGCTGGTGTAATACACCCTGGGCCTGGGTATACCAGTCTGTAGCCTTGTACCTATATAGCAGTGTCCCCAGATGAGGACAGGGGCAGAGGAAGAACATCCAGACCTTTCCTGGTGGCCTGACATGTTCTCCATGGTTGTGCTGAGGGCCCCAGCACCTGCCTCTCTGAGGTCTCAGCCCCGATGGGAATGGACGCCCTGCCATACATCCCTAAGGCGTAGGCAGCTCTGGCAGGTATAGGGCCCATGGGACGATGCACTCACCTCCAAGAGCAGAGAAGGCAAATGCTGAACAGAAACCCACAAGGCCCATGAATAAGTCAAAGGCTCACCTGTTCCCTCTGCTAAAGCAGACCACCAGCAGTTTACAAAGTTCAGGAGAAGGGGCCATCTTCCAGGTCACCACAACCTCCTCAAAGCAAGCCCAGAACCAGGCTGACCAAGTCGTTGAATTGGCCAAACAAAACACAGACAACTGAGCACGGAGCCCCCCCAGTAGCTGTCTTCGTAATGACTGCTGTGTCCTGCCTGGCTACCTGCAGGCCGCCTGCATCCCTGCCTGGGCGCCCCAGGGGTCTGCGGCCTCCTCTAGCTTCTTCTCCCCCACAGAGGCCAGGGCTTCCTGGTTGGCTTAGGGGCAGGTCCTCTGCAAAGGCCCTCCTAGGAAACAGGCCATCACCCTGGGGACTGCTGGACAAGAACAGGGCTGCTATCGTGCACACTGACCAGCACACCCACGCTCCCAGCAAACCCATCCACCCACTCAGCAGCACGGATGCATGCGTCACCACAGATGTGCCCGTGGCTGTTCCTGGGGAACAGGGAGAGGGAGGGAGGCCAGCTGAATCCACACGGGGAATGGGAGGTATGTGGTGGGGTGGGCGTGGCACCGAAGACAAGTCAGCAGTCCCAGGCAGACTCAGCCTGGCCTAGAGAGCGAGCTCCCAACAAAAGGAGAGCTCCTCGGTGCTCTCTCACAGCCACCCTGATACTAGGCCAGACTTCCTCCCTCCTTCCCATTCCTCCCTGCGCCCCATGGGTGACCTCCCCCAGCACCCTGCAGCCTTTGGCCCTGGGCTGGGCACTCTGTCCCAACTCTGAGGGCCCTAATACTGCCAGATGTGGTTCTGCAATGTGCCTTGAGGCTCAGCTGAACCTCGGGGTGACCAGCCTCCCCAAATGCCTTCACCTTTTGTCATCATCAAGGCTTCCCCTTGACCTCTGTCCCCGTACTGAAACCTTGAAGACATTTTGGGAAACTGCATTAAGTCTCATGGGCTGCTGAAGTACCAGCTAGAATCTTTTGGCTCACAAAATACATTCCTAAAAAGCTGAGTACAGAACAGACATATTGACACCTTACCCCTGACTCTCAGTCTTTGTCCAGCGAGGGGCCCTGGAGCCACCCAAGACTGTTGAGGAGCAAGTCAGAGCCAATCCTACCCATGATGGGAGGGCCATGCATTGCCACATCTTTCTTCGACTCGAACTGGGAGAAGCCATGGAGGCTTTTCCTGGGGAACCCTCTCCTCAAAGGCTGCTCTCGGAGGGGAGCCATTCCCTCACATCACAGCTCCTGTGGGCTGTGTCCTAAGGAGCTCCTGCCAATGCGTGGGATTCTCAGGAAGCCCCCAGAAGGCGTGTCCTGCTGAGAACCCAGCTGTGAGAACCCTGCAACCCACCCCCAAGAGCCTTACGCAGCAGCAACGGAGATGTTGGCGGCAGACATGGGACTGACTTCAGCCACTTCTTTGGCCTTTTGCAGAGCAAGCTTCTGATTGGCTGCTTCTTCCATCTCCTCTTCGTCCTGTTTGAACAGACAGAAGTGTGCAGCTAGCCTCCGCTAACGACATCAGCTCTTCCTCCCGTGGTCTCTGAGTCCTTCCTGCCCTCTGAACCTGTATGAGCACGACCCACCCATGCTCCAGCACTGTGCACCAATTCCACATGAGCTCTCTGGTAGCCTTCAGGGACCCCCCTTCTATACCTGCTGCTCAAGGCAACAGTCCCCAAGATTCTAGCCCCAATACGTCTTGCCACGGGCCATCTCCCGGGGTGCTCACAGCCGGTAACTTACACCCCACTTGTGAGCTCAAGCCACAGGGACCCCGCTGCTGCCTGCATATTTGTCCCACAGCGTTTCCGACTTGGCACTGTCAAAATGCAAATCTGTCCCTCCTCTCCTCCGGCTTGCTGCCCCTCCACCCCAGGAGAACCTGTCCCACTTGAACAACGTCTCTGCCCCAGAGTTGTGAGCGAAGGCAAGGGGCAGGGCTCTGTACCCTGAGCCTAGATCCCGGCCCAGCATCGCTCACAGGAATTGTCACCAGCAGTGGGTCTAGCAGGGCCACCTCCTAGCCTTTGAGCTTTTCCTACTTGGACCCATCAGGTCACGTGTGTCTACCTGTCCCCAGCTGTGACTGGAAAGTCCCTCCCTGTGTCCACCTGGACAGCCACTTCCAGTACCTGTGTTCCCTCTCCCACCAAGTTCCTGGGGAGGACCCCACAGCTCTCTGACACATGTGTAGATATCCTGCCCTGCCCTGCCTCTGGCCTCCATGGGAAGGGGAGTGGACATCTAAGCAGACCCTCTGGCCCTAACCCCATGTCACTAGGCAAAATCAACATGCTCTGCTCCTGGGATCTGAATGAAAAGCTCGGGGCTGAGCCCATGGGCCCATGGTGGGAAACTAAGGCCTCCATGTCATCCAGCTAGACTGCTGAGACCACCATTATTTCCCCAAAAACCCCAATCCTGAGCCCACCTGGCTTCCATGGAAGGTGACATTCCCAATGTGACCCAAAATGTCCTTAAATCTTCTCCTAGAGGCCCCCAAATGGCAAGAACTAAGACCCCTGTTAGGTGTCTGCAGATTTCCCACCATAGTGAAGAGGTCTTCAAGCTTCAGGCCCCAGAGAGCAGGCAAAGCTCGATCTACCACAGAACACCCCTATCAAGGTCCTTCTTCAAGCTATGGATGCCATCCTAGTTGACAGCCCTCCAGGGCAGAGGATGAGCTTCTACAAACTCCACTGAGTTTATTTCCACTTTGAAAAAACATGATGCTGTAATACACTGTGGGAACGTAAAGGAAGGACAGCCAGCCCAGGAAATGCCCCACAGCTTGACACAGCTAGGCCTCTACCTGCCCCAACTTCCAAATCAAGGGAATTCCTGGATTAGGGCTGTTGGTACAAAGGGGCCATCGCACAGGCTGACTGCATGGAGACAGGGCCCCAAGGACATCCCTTCCCTGGTGTGTCCTCACCCACGGCCCAACTTGAAGAGACAGCGAGAACCTCAAGCTCAAGCTCACCGCTGCCGCAAGACAGCTGGTGCCCAGACCACCAGTGCTCCTGAGCACCCCCAGTTCATGTGGTCCCGGAAATCCTGACACCGAGAGGTGCTCGGTGGACACAGGGTCCCCCCTGCCCCAGCAGCCCAGCCAGGAGCCAGGGACAAGCACCCTCCGGCCACTTCGAGATGGCAAGCCCGTCTCGGCCCTGGCCGACAGAGAAATGAGCAGGCCAGTGGGACTTCCAGGCCCTCCGAAGGCAGCAGCCAGAGCCAGGGAAGTCCCTGTACCCACAGGCACCTCCACAGCCCAGGCCTGGGCCGGGAGAAGAGGAAGTCTCCGCAGAAGCAAAGGAAGACACACGAATAGGCCTGCCTCTACAGAGAGTAGGGTGGGGGCAGAGGGGGCCCTTGCACACAGCCGCGCCTCTGCTGACTGCAGACACGATCCGCACCTGCCCTCCTCAGGCAAGGCCCAAGTCAAGCTCAGCCCCAGAACAGAGATGGCGTTGAGAGTCGGGCTGGACTGCACCAGACACACACAGGGATGTGCACAGGTGTGAGCTCTAGCACACAGGCGAGAGGTGCCCACACAGGCCACATGCTCAGCCGAGAGAGCAAGCACGCGGGCGTCTGCGGCAGGTGGCCTGACCAAGCGGTAGGACCCTCCACACTAGGAGCCGGGGCTTGTCAAAGCGCAAGCCTGAGGCCGACGAAGCGGGAGAGCCAGCCGCACCGTCCGTGGCTGTGAGGCTGAAGGTGACCAGGCAGGGGGCTGTGTCATCGGGAAGGAAACCACAGGGGAGGACATGTATAATCACGTCCCCCACCAGGCTCCAGGATGAGAGATGAATATTAGAGGCCACCCACCGGGCACGGCTGGGAGAAGAAGCCGTCCTGCTGAAACACAAACAAGCCGACAAGGAGGCAGCAGCCATTCCTCCAGGGCCCAGCCAGGCCCAGCATCTGAGGACAGAACTGCCCAGGGACTGCCCGAGCGCAACAATGCACACTCAAGACAGACCACAGGGGCCCCCTTGCCGCCCAGGGACAGGCACAGGGAATCCCACACCTCCCTTCAGGGTCTTCACCTCCGGCATGCCTCTGGCTGAGGGGACACCTGCCGCTTCACTCAGCCACACCTCCTGATACACTTCAGGGTCCTTCACCCCTGGGCCAGCACAGCCTGCCCCCCCACTGCTTAGGGCTCTCTTTGGGCTGCACCTCCTGTTCCTCATACCTCCTCCTACCTTTCTGGCCATTCTTTCCAGCTCTTGGCTTCTCCAGGAACTGCCCTTCCTGGCATGGCATCTCCCACGCTTCCTCTGCCCCATTCGCACACCCAAGTGGCAGCCTAACTTCTACCTGTCCAGGACCTTGAGGAGGCTCCCCCAGAGAGTGGTCACATGAGTCCTAACCCTGGACTGGCCCTCTTCATGGCTCTCTGGACTCACACTGAGTGACACAGGCTGCCACCCCCCACCCCTCTCTGCTCCTCCTGGGCTGCAGGTGGTGTTCCTACGCACGTACCTTGGTCAGCTCCTGAGCATTGGCGAGGTTGTCCACGGCGATGGCCAGGAAGACATTCAGCAGAGTGTCTGGTTGGCTCCAGCTAAGGAAGGGAACCCTTCTGCCCCCACCCCCAGTCTCCCACAGTCATACCCCAGCTCCCCCATGGAGAATTGGGCCCTGTCTCCCCAGAGCCTGACTAGCCTTCAGCCTCCTTCCCTTGGTGGCCCCATGCCCCTCCAGTCCCCTGGCTCCTCTGGCCCCTGTCACCCCCAGACACAGCCTAGCCCAGCTGCCAGGGCTGCCGCCTCCAATCTCTCCAGATCAGGCCACTGACCTGAGTCACTCCAATTCTCCTGGGGCCGGAGCTGCCTCTTCCCACAAGCTCCCCTCCTGCGCACATCAGAACAGCACCTCCCAGAACCATCCCCTCCCTGCACCCCGTGTCAGGCCTCAGCACTCTTCCGCAGACCCAGGCCCTCCCCAGTCACCTCATTCCTTGGCTCTGCTGACTTTTGGAGCCAGGCAACCCTGTGTCGTGGGATGTTGAGCAGCATGCCTGGCCTCTGCCCAGCACCTGGATGCGGCAGCACCTTCTCCTCAAGGCAACCAAACTGTCTCAGACATTGCCGATGTCCTCTGGGGGCGAAGTCACCCCAGTCAGAGCCCTAGAACTGAGCTCCTTAGCCACAGGCCTGGGGATTCACCCCCCTAACCCCAACCTGGCCGTTGTTCCTGCCAGGGCAAGCCTTGCATAGCCTCTAGCTTTGCATGAGGACAACAGCGATGACTGCTGCTGGTCAGGACCCAGTCTGGCAAGCAGATGCCCCCGAGGCTCAAGGGGACCAACGTGCCAGGGTGCCGCCTCATAGGCAATGCTGCTCGGGACTCCAGCAGAGCCCAGAGGACAGACACTGAGGCTGGGGGCCACTTCCCTGCACTAACCACAGCCATGAGCACCCTCAGAGGCCTTCCCACACCTGGAGCTCAGGGCCCAGCCAGAGAGGGGCACAGGGGCAGAGGGAACGATTCCCACTGGCTAGCACGAGGCTTGAGCACTGACACACCTGGCCTGACAGTGCAGGGTCAGAAAGATGTGATGAGCTTCAGGCCGCTACTCAGTCTCGGGGCGGGGGGGTGGGGTGGGGTGGGGTGGCCCCTCCTTCTGAAGAGCAGTTATTCCCCACCCTTACCCCCATCATTTGAGGTCAACACTGCAGGCCCCTTTCCTCTCCGACAACCTTGGCTGCCACTTCCGGGTTTCCGGTCAGCCAGCCCCCAAGTCCCACCCGCCTGCTAAACAGTGAACAAACACTGCCCCTCTGAGCCCCTGACTCCTCCTTGCTGGGCCTCCTGCTCAGCCCCCACAGAGACGGGGCTCCCTGCCCTGGGGTCCAGGCCCTGAACTACACAGGGTGGACAGATGTGCGCAGCCCCTCTGGGGCGAATGCAGGCAAAGAGAATGAGGTCTGCAGGGTCACAGGTCACAGACTGGCGTGAGAGCCTGCAAGGCAGGGGCAAGGAGGGGCAAACAGGGTCACATGTCCAGGTGTGCGTGCAGGGAAATACGGCCGAGCCGGTAGGTCAGTCTGGGAGAAGGCCACTCACAGATCTTTCTCTGGGCTCTGCGGGCTATTTACTGCAGCAGATCTCAAAGTGGGGGTCCCCAGGCCACAGCATCAGCACTCCCAGGGGAGCATGTTAGCATCACATTTGTGGGCTGGAACCTGAGCGTTAACCACCCCTGGGGGACTCTGATGTACAGAAGAGTTTGAGAACCCAAGTGCCCCTGCTTATCCTGAATTTCCCCCTGAGCAGTGGGGCCACATTCACACCTCACCTCTCCTGGCCCTCAACACTGCCCCCATCATGAGCCCTGCAGCCTCCTCTTCCCAGGTGGCCTGCCTAAGGCAGAGCCGCCACCAAGCTGCTGGGCTTTCCCGGACCCCAGACCCACCCTCCCATCCTGAGGTCCTGAAACACGAGCCCAACAGCCACCCACCACAGGAAACCTTGCTTCATATTTCTCCACAGGTATGATGTTTTCAGCAGGGAACAGTTTTTTAAAAGCCCAGGGCCAAAATTTAATTACTGAATTAAAGTGGCCAAACAAAACCAAACCAAACCGACTGCCGTCAGTGTTCAAAGCCCACGTCTTCCCATCGTAACCCTCCTGAGCCTGCCACTGACCATACCATCTCCCTCTGGGTACCGTACATGCAACTCATGCTTCCATCAACCTCAGCCCCCACAGCCTCCGGAACCCCCAAGCTCAGGCTGCCTGGAGAACAGTCACCATCTAGACTTAAGCCAGCTCCCCTGAGGGAAGAGCTACATCGTTCACACTTGATGAGAGGGTACCTCTCATATTTGTGGCCAACAACCGCCCCCCCCCACGTCCTCCTGGGGGAAGAGGGAGAGGCAGGCCCAGACCAAGCACTAACCACACTGCATCCCAGCCCCAAAGAAGGATACAATTTCCAAACAGCGTCAGGACAATGAAGTAAAAGGAGGAGAACATGCCTTTGCTGACTCCACCTTGCGACTCGATCCCGTGATACATCACTGCATTCCAATCCTCTCCTGTTAGGATCTGTGGGGGGACAGCACCACAGGGTATGCCTGCATGGCCACTTCACCCACATGCACATGCATGTGCACGCTCAGGGTCAAGACATGGCTACATCCCAAGCACCCACGGGCACATGTGCACAGACACACGGGTTTCTAGATGATGGTGCTTCTGGAGGTCAAGGTGGCCCACGGTCCTCCAGAAAAACTTCCAGAAAGACATGGCTGCTGAGCTGGGTCCGGCCTCGAAAGATGAATGTGCTCTAGCTTTTCGGCCAAAAATGGAAGGGAGCCCCAGGCCGAAGGAAAAGGTGAGCAAAGGCAAGGAGGAGAACTGTAGCAATGAGCTGGGGAGATTAGGCCGGGCTGGGGAGGCAGAACTCCCCACTCCCAGAGCCGCCTGGGCCATGATGTTACAGTCTAGGCGACAGTGGGTCCAGCAGAGAGGGTGGCTAAATGCAATCCTTGCCCCATCAGGAAACATGTCTCTCTTTGCTACTGTATTTTTGGAAAAGTACAAGAGGAGAACATAACAGACATTCACGTGTCCACCAACCAAAATGGACACTGCTCACATTTGTCCGTTTGCATCAGGTCCCACTGCCCGTGATCACTCCCAACAGACGACCCCAATCACAAACCTGGTGAGGAACAATGTCAGTAGAGTTCCACTCACACGACACACATGTATCTATAAACAAAATACACCACGCGTGTTTTAAACACTCACAGGAAGGTATCAAACGACACACACCGTTCTTCAGCTTGCTGTCCTCACTCAGTATCGTATCTTTGAAGTTTATCCACACGAGGCACACAAATCCACCTACTCCTGTCCCCCACCGAACACTAAACCTTCAGGCCAACAACCCACACGCCTCTTGACTGGCAGCTTCCTTCTTTCCAGGATTTTGCTACCGAGTCTCACTGCACTCGTGGAAGGTCTGCCCACAGCTGGGATGGCCAGGCAGCAGGCCGTGTGCACCTCCGACTTTACAAGGGGTTTCCGAAGTGCTCACCCTAGGCTACACCTGTGGTGGGCGCTGCTCCGGGCTGAGGAGTGAGAGGGCCAGCTGGTCAGGTGTCGTCCTCTGGGGCCTCTTCGACCGTCTCACATCCCGGACGCCTCACCTCCCTCCCACTGACTGAGACTTCCCGTGTGTTCCGTGTGTTCTTGCTCATTCTTGCCCTCTGTCTGCAGAACTACTGGAAATGCTCGCAGCTGGCCTCTCTTTTATGACAAAGTGCCCTGCATCTAAGAAATTCCTCTCCATTTGAAGGCAATAAAAATATTCTTCTGTATTTTCTTCAAACCATTTTAAAGTCTGGTTTTTCACAGTTAGGTTTGGAATCCAACTGGAGTTTGTGGTTACTGTTCTGTGTACACTCAGGGATGAAGATCAACCTTTCTCCCAGTGGACAGCTGAGTCTCACAGACCTACTCTGTGCCCATCCTCCTCCTACGGCCAGCTTCCTACCTAGCCTGGCCACATTTCTGGCTTCTCTGGTCTGCTCTTCATACCTCACTATCCTCCTGCTTCGTAAAAACTCTTGACACATGGTGAGGCAGACCCCTCCTTCCTGAATCGTCTTGACGGTTCTTGGACGTTGACTCTTCCACATTATCAATATGCTGAATTCCAAGAGACTAAATTAGGAGAGCAGATGTCTTTGCCACTCCCCATTATAAATATACCCCCTGTGTACCCAGATCTGTGGGTCCTTTGACAACAAGTCCTGATTTCATCCATAAAAGTCTTGCATGCTGTTTGTAGATCTCTGGGTGCCTCATAGCTTTTGCTGCCTCTGGAATGAAATATTTCATTTTAATTGAATTTTCTAATTGAATGGTTAGGTCATAGGAAAGCTACATTTCTGTATGTTGATCTTGTGTTCAGCAGCACAAGTGAATTTTATGCACTTGGTAGGACTCCCCTTATACCTGCCAGGCCCAGGGCAGGAAAAGAGCTCTACAGATCCCTTGTCTTTAATGGTTAGAAAGCTATCCAGGTTTTTAATTTCTTCTTGAGCTAATTTATGTGTTTGAGGTTTTCCTATAACAGTGCGTTTTCATCTTAGTTTTCAAATCTCTGACCATAATATCCTTGGGGATTTAAAACGATCTCTCCCTTCATGCAGGTAGGCCTCCCTTCCAGGCTATACTTTTCTTCTGCGCCTTTTCTCTCGGCCAGTCTTGCCACGATGCTGTCTGTCTGAGTCTTCCTGAGAGCAAGCTTTATATGATTTTGTTGCCTTGCTGTTTTAGTTTTGTATCACTAATGTCTGCTTATTAACCATTTTTTCCTGCTTTCAATTTTTCTTTGGTTTACCCGTTCTCTTCTCTAGGTTTTTAAGATGAGTACATCACTAGTTTATTTCCAGTCTTTCTTTTATTTTCATGACTGCATTTGAGATTATAAATTTTCCTCCAAGTATTGTTTCCACGTCATTCCATAAGTTTTGATGTCATTGTTCACTTTTAAGTATTTTGTAAGGTCCATTGTGATGTCTTCTTTAGCTCAGTCCTTCAGCTTTCAAATCTGGGGAAGGTTTTAAATAACTTTTTACACATGGTTTGTTTATTTACATTACATCAAGAATGTGCTCTGTAGGATGACAATTCTCCAAGATTTGTAGGGATTTCCTGGGTGACTTAACAAGTGGTCAGTTTCTGTGAATGTCCTAGGTGTCCCAAACGATGACTGTTTTGTTTGCTGTCGGCTGGGTGCAGAGTTCCATAGACCTCAGCCTCATCCTACGGGTTGATCGAAATGTATTACAAACCTCTTGTAAGATGTGGACTTCCACGTGTTTCTATCAGTTGCTGCTCAGTACATATATATATTTTTTTAAGGATTTTTTTTTTTTTATTAGAGAGAGAGGGAGAGTACAAGCAGGGGGAGTGGCAGGTAGAGGGAGAGGGAGAAGCAGGCTCCCCGCTCAGTGGGGAGCCCGACGTGGGGCTCGATCCCAGGACCCTGGAATCAGTGACCTGGGCCGAAGGCAGCACCTTAACTGACTGAGCCACCCAGGTGCCCCTGCTCAGTATATTTTTAGTTCATGTTGTTAGGTCATGCAGGTTCATGATTGCTCCTTCTTTTTGTTGTTCTGTAATGCACTTCTTTATTTTTACTAAAGCTTTTTTCCCTTAACTTGAATTTTGGCTGATGTTATTATTATACCAGCTTTCTTTTTGATGATTTCTACTTAGTTTATCTTTTTGTATCCTTTGATTTTTTAATTATGTACTATTTCACACATTCAGAAAGGAAAGATGAATAATTTTTAACAAACCTCCATGTACCCACTACCTGGCTTGAAAGGGAGCATTCAAAGGGAGGTGGCGCCCCTTGAGTAGAACTCCTCCAGCCCACCTCCCAGCAGCACAGCACCCTGAATCTGGTGTTTCTCATTCCCATGTAAGCTTTTATACTTTAACTGCATGGATGCCATAAACAACACTGTTTTGCATGTTTTCATCCTTATTTAAATAGTATCATATGTTGTGCATTATTCTGAATCTTTTTTTTTTTTTTTTGCTTAATATTATATTTGTGAGATTCATCCACGTTAACACATTTAATTCTAGGTCATTCATGTTCCTGCTGTACAGATAATACAACACACTTTTCTTATCCATTCTTGTGACGATGGACATTTTTGGTGACTCCCAGTTTTTTGCTATTATAAGTGATGCTGCTGTGATGCCTCACACGCATCTCCTTGTGCAGTTGGGCAGAAGACTTTCCCGAGCACAGACCCACAACAGGAACCACTCCCATACAAGTTCCAGGTATTAGGTTTTACGACATTACTACCCACAGTGGTTCTACCAACCCTCCAAGAGCATAAAAGAATCTTCATTTCTCCACATCTCCTCTATAACTTGATATTAGATTTCTTAACTTCTGCTAAATTGACAGGTGGAGAGGTTGTCTCATGCTGGGTTTAATTTGCATCTCTAGCAACATTGGTAATTGTTCTTACTGGTTTATTTGTCAGCCCAACTTCCTCTCCTATGAGATGCTTATTTACACTCTGCCTTTCCCTATGATACTATTTGTCTTTCTCTTTGATTTGTGGGAGTTCTTGATATGTCTTGGACACTTCAGTGGTTATTCTAATACTGTGGAAATGTCTTCTCCAAGTTCATGACTTTTTTTCAACCTTTTCGTGGTGTCTTTTGATGCACAGTCATTTCTATTTTAACAGTCAAATTTGTCAATATTTTCCTTTATGATCTGTGCTTCTTGTATCTTAAGAAGGATTTCCCTACCTTGAGTTAGTACCATTACACTCCTGTACATCCCCCTAAAATTTCAGATTTGCTCTTCACATTTAGGTCTTAATCTATCCAAACTGATTTCAAATATGGAACAAATTAGGAACCCAATTTCATGTTTTGCTCTATGGATAACCAAATTGTCCCATACCATCTGCAATCACAACACTTGAGTTTTCTGTGTATACAAATATTTTAGCTGTGAATATTCTTTTTTCCTTATCAATCCTGAGAAATTGTGTTCCATATTTTCTTGTCCTACTGCAGACCACAGACACCAGCATAATCTGCTAAGACTTTTTACTTGAAAGGAGTGTTGGGTTTTATCATGTGATCTTACCTTTTTAGAAAAAATGTATTATGCACATTTTCAGACATACATAGAGTGTACTGAATCCCCATGTTATCATCACCCAGCTTCCACAGTGAACAAATCTCCCGATCTTGTTTCTCCTGTCCTCTCACTCTGTGCCATGGTCTTGCTGGAGTCACATGTTTTTTCTGATCACAAGGTGTTTTCCTTCCTTAATTGGCTAAGATGATGAATTACATTAATAGGCTTTCCAATGTTAAGTCATCTTGCATTTCTAGGATAAAGTCAAGTTGATCATAAAGATGATTTGTTAATTTACAAGCATATCCAATTTGATTAGATATTACTTCCCTTCTGTCTCTGCATTTGTGATCATGACCTAAGACCCCCACTGACCCCCCCTCTTATTCACATGAATGTTAACCTTGTCTTTTCAGGAAGAGCTCAGTCACTGACTCCCACCTGTGTAGGTGTGGGGCAGTTCCCTCTGCCTCATTCTAATATGAAAGTCTCCTTCCACGGGGGAGCACAAACCCCATTAGCATGACATACAAATAATGCATGTATAGACATGTTTCCTGAGTGTGCATGCGTGACCTTATGCCCACCTCTATATGCACTGACAAAGCTCCCCTTTCTGAATATTCATCTGAGCCCTAAATCAAAGGAACCCACTCATCCCCACATGGGGAGTCATGGCTTCGGAAGTTATTCCCGGTGATCTCTTTATTTACTGCAAATAAAAGCTTCCTTTGTGCAACAACCCACCTCCCGCTGTAGTCTCTTCCTGTGAGTCACCAAGCAGTGGACTCACATTAGTTCAGTTATGGTGTTTTATCAAGGTTATTCTAGTCTCTTAAAGCCAGCCAGGTACCTTCCTTTTTGTCTTCTCTGGAGTCATCTGCATAAAATTGGAATAACGTCTTTCTTAAATTTTAGTAGAATTCACTCATAAAATTACCAGAACATGGTGGCTTGGGTAGGCAGATTTTTAATCATTCCATTTCTGAAATAGTTCAGGTCTTTAATTTCTTCTTGGGTTAGTGTAATGTTATTTATCTATTTTTTCTAAATCATTGGCTTTGCTAAATGTATAAACGTCTGTGGTGCTTTCAGCAATCAGGGGTTGGTAGCTCTCCATATCTGCATTTGAACGTGTCCAGTTCCCCCTTGAGCTTGAACCTCAGCTCTCTGGATCGGCATTCTGGGGTCATGGGGGCTGTTCCCCAGGATTTCAAAGTTCCTTCCCCAACCCTTGCCGTCAGACTGTCATTCTTCTGTGGGGAATCTCTCTCTTTATCACAACACATCCAGGTTTGACATTACTCTTGCTTGGCCCTCCGAGTGCACGCCCTCTAAGACTCGCCCGGGACAGTGCTGGGCTTCACCCCCAAGTTCCCCCACATCTTCCAGCTCACCCATCCTTTCTTAGGTCGTGTCCACGGTATATTTGGCCCTTTAATTTTCTATTTAAAGAGCACTATTTTTCATTCTTAGGATTTCTACTTAGTTCTTTTTCATATTAACTTATTCTTGGTTCTCAGGTATTTTCTTCCATAATTCTGTGTTATGTGTTACAAGTTCTTCCTCAAACACTGGGTAGATCTCAAGCACATTTGATGCAAAGTCACCTGCATTGTTCTCTTATTCCCATTTCTTTTGGAGTGAGCTCACCTTCCGACTGCACATGTTGTCCGCCCTCTTCGGTGGGATCAGCTTCACCATGGTTCAGTCTGTCTGCTCACCATGAGCAGACCTGATGTTGTTTTCTTCTTGGTCACACATTCTCCCTACCCCTTCCAGCCCCGTTCAGAAGCAAGAGTGAGCTCCCATCCTGGGATCTCAGGCCCCAGCCCAGCCCCATCCATGGAATGTGCAAGCCTGGCCTGGCCAGCCATCTGCTCCTGTGAACTTCTCGGCCTCCCCCAGCCATAGTCACCCTCTCCCAGCTCTGCTCCTCTGCTCCTCAAAGGGCCACACACCTTCCCCAGCAACGAGTCAGGCAGGCCACACATGGATGCTTCTGATGCCCAGCCCGCCTGCCTCGCCCGGACCACATCCCAGGTGCCCCGGCCTCTGCATCTCTCCTTACTGTTCCATTTCCAGCCCACAGTTTGTTTTCTGCTTGGCTGGATCCTTTTAATTTCTAGGTGTATTTATTCTCTTACTGCCATGTTCCAGAGCAGAGGGGGGTCTGAGGTCCAAACCAGAGAGCATCATCTGACCAGAAGAACCCATCTTTTCCCCCTAACTTTGACTTCTTCTTCCCCTCTGTCCCACACCACCACCATTAACCAACCACATTCCACTCCTTTCCTGTAACAGACAGAACAAAGCAGAGCTCTGTCAATCATGTCACCTCCCTGCTTTGGCGAAGCCTGTGGGCCTGGCTCTGAAGGCCCATCCAACTTGACCTCTGCCAGCCCCAATCCTTCTGCCACAAACCCTATGCCTTTGCTGCCCTGACTCCACTCACCTTCCTACTGCGGTGTCTGGAACACATTCCCACCGATTCCCCTTGCCTGACTTCCAAGGTCCCACAGGGCAGCCCTAGGAGCTCCTTCCCATCACTGAACAGATCACACTGCACAGGAAAGGTCATGGCCACCCTCTGCTAGAGGCCCCAACTTGGAGACCAAGGGCAGCCCCAGAGGCCAGGGGCTAAGCTGAGCCTGTTGGACTTCCCTAAGAGTCACCCTGGGCAAACAACAACCCACCCCAACCTGCTCAACAGCAGGCATGGCATCCAAGGAGGCTTCATAAGACAGAAACACTTGGCACTATCCTATCGGTGAGGCCAGTCATGGGGGGCATCGGGGTGCCGGGGTGCTACAGCCCTGCAAGGGGGCCAATTGCTCAACCAAGAGAGTCTTCAAATGGGAACCCCTCCGAGAGGGCAGAGATCGCCTGAGTGACAAGGTTTGCCTCACAGAGGACTCAGCTTCCCCAGGAGCCGTGGCGGGCGTGATCTCCAGACACAAAACTGAAGGACCCCTGGGCCTGACAAACAGGAGGGAGAAGCATGGATAGCACTCTGTTGTTTTATTCTCAAAGGGTAAGACAGCTGTAACTCCAGGTCCTAGGGGCTGGGAGAGAAGGTGGCGGCTTGAAGCCCAGTGGCCACAGGACCGTTGAACCCCCAGGGAACTCATGCTTCTTGGGACCCGGTTTCTCTCCAGACCCAGGCTCTAGACTTGGTGACAGAGTCCCACAGACTGGAGACCTCCCTATGCTCATCTCCCACTTGTTCTCTCCTGTTTTCTGGAAAGTTCTGTCTGAAATGGTGGCTGTCTGGCTGTGCAGATGCTGACAGGGAAGGCTGCCTTCCCCATACCTGGAGAGCTGAGCAGGCCAGGAGTGTGCCAAGAGCCAGGAGCCTTACCTGGAAGACAGTGAGAATGGCCGCGGGGAAAGTGTCAAAGTTCGTTGTCGGGGTCTCATCCTTAAAGTTGAACCTGAGGAAAACAAGAAGCCTTGGGAGGAGGCCGCCCCACCAGAAGCCAGGGGATCTGGCACCTCGGCTTGCAACACTGTCCCAGGCTGTGGGTGGGCTGTGTGCTCGGCGCCATTGTCCCCCTGGGGGACCTCCAGGCGGCAGACAGGTGGAGGGGGCCTGAGCAGTACGTCTGTTCTGAGCTCTGCCTCCCCAGTGGGGCCCTCAGCCTCATACGACCCCCTCCAGGGCCCACTTACTGTCCCCCGAACAGCTGCATGCCCAGCAGAGCGAAGACCACGATGAACAGGAACAGCAGGAAGAGGAGGCTGATGATGGACTTCATGGAGTTGAGCAGAGACACCACCAGGTTCCGCAGGGAGCTCCAGTACCTGTCGGGGCAGGTGGGGTGTGTCCACGCCCAGCTGCGCCCACGCGGAGGCGCCTGCCCGCATGCAGATGCCACACTCCAGGGCTCTCCCAGTCACACCTGTGGTTTCCGAGGCCTTCTAAACCCCAAAGGCCCCACACCTGGAGGCCAGAGCTCTTCTCCAGAGAGTTCCAGATCCTCCACTGGGGGTTCCGGGGGCGCGGCAGAGATCCTGTGTCCATTGCTGGACTCACCCTCATCTCCCGAACCTGCCCCTGTCACTCTGCCTGGCAGAATGGCGCCCGATCCCTCTCCACCCCTCAACACCCAGGCAGCTTCCAGGCATCTCTGCTCAGACCACGAGTAGAGAAGGAGCTGGAGCAGAACATAATCAGCCCCACTGGCCTGCATCAAGCCGGTCCTCAGGGCTGTGAGGCGTGATATATAACCCAGTGTGAATGCCCCTCTCAGCAAGGGCCCAGGACACAGCGTGGATTGGGGGCGACGGCGCTGCGAGACCATTTCCCTGGCACCCCACAATGCCCACCCCTCCGTCACACTCTTCAAACGCTCCTGGAGGGCAGAGACCATGTCTCTGGGCATGTCTCATGCAACTGGACCCCATGGCACATGGGCCCCACTAAAGTCCGTGGTGGTCTGGCTGTTGAGAGCTCACTCACGGGGTGACTGGGGGTCCAACCCCATGTCCGCATCTGGAGAGCTCCTCCCCAGAAGAGGCCGGGGCGTGTGGCTTTCCCTCCAGCCACCTCGAGACATACTACACACCTCTGTGTCTCCATCACCGTGGACAGGTGGGAGTGGCAGTACAGACAGCAGTCACTGAGCATCCCTGGCCCTGTCCTCCCAAGGGCCAGTGGCACAGAGGCTCACCTATCTTCCATGGATTCTCTTACAAGGCACTTGAGGGTTCACGGAAGATGGGCTGGAAAACTCTGGAAAAGCCAGCCCTCCTCAGGACAGGGGTGGCCTGACTTCTGGAAGGAAGCAGCGCCCCTAAAACACCAGGCCCCACAACCAAGGTGGAGGCAGGTCTTGCAGTCACCTCCCGGAGCGAGGTACCAGCACAGCGCGGGGAAGCAACAGAGGACTGGCTGCATGCCACACGAGACATCCAGCGTGTTTGTGGACTCAGCTAGACCAGACTCTCGCCCACACTCTCCTGCAGTGACACCATCATGTCTTCAAATGGTCTCAGGTTGGGACTTAAAACAGATTGGAGAAGACCAGTAGTACTCCCATCTACCCTGGGGCGATCAGTGGGGTTCTGAAAGGTCACTGGAGGGGTGACCTGGACCCCAGGGCCTCCTGCACAAGCTCACTGTTGACAGCTCTGCTCCTTGGGTCCTGCAGCTGTCATGGTCCAGGCTGCTGGGGAGAACTGCATGGAAATCCATGCTGGAGCCTGTGTGGGCGGCTACACACTCATGCAACGGGAGTCCAAGATTCAGGGTAGGCGAGGTCCCCGCTGTGGTGTGTGTGCAGCCACAGCTAAGACCAGCTGAGAACAGAGCAGGCTTTGCTGTGGGTGAGACAGCTATGGGTGAGGCGCACCCCCTCTTCCCACCACTGGAACCCTGGCAGAGAGGACCAGCACTCGCTCAGTAACTGCATCACACCTCCGCCCTGGGCCTCAGCCCCCTCGTAGACAAAAGGGTGCAAATGGCTTCCAGGGTTACGTAAAGAACCAACTGGAATAGAAGAGAAGACACAGGCCTGTCACTGCCCTCTTGCCACAGCTTAAACAGGGCCGCGTCAGGCACAGGGTGGAGAAAGCGGGCCTGGGAATGGGAGCCACGGAGGAACCATGCCGGCTCAGGTCAGCTCAGAGTCAGTTGAGGCCTCCCTCCCTTCCTGGGGGTGGGGCTGCAGGGGAGGTGGAAGGACTTGGGGTGCGATGATAAAAAAACTTCCATCTGATAACTTCCTTTTTCTCTGTTAACCATGAAGCAAAGTAACCCTCTGAAAGTTGAAAGATGGGGCTGCTGGTTTCAAAGGAGGGCACAGTATGAAACTGCAAGAAGCAAGCTAACTAGAGAACCAGGAATCCTGCCGGCAACATTGGGGCCAATCGGGAACAACCCTGAGGATAGATACGGCCCCCAGGGCCGAGACAGAGTCATGCTGGGCAGGTGCTTTATAACTGTCTTTTGTATTTAAACCAATTATAAGCACAAAAAGAGACTCCAGACATCTGAGTTCAAGGCCATCACCACGAATGCCTGGGAAGAAGCATGCTGTGTAGGCCAGTCTCAGATGTGACCCGCATTCCCCCTCTCCCCTTCACCCGGGAGCACAGAGGTAACATACTTTGTGACTTTGAAGATCCTCAGCAACCGGAGTGCCCGCAGCACACTGATCCCGAAGGAGGTTCCTGGCTTGATGGCAGCCCAGACCACTTCAAAGATGCTCCCCACAATGACCTGCACGGGAGACAGGGTCAGCCTCAGGTACATGCCCACTCATCCCACACCTGCACCTCTGTATGAAGCATCTCTGGATCACACCGTAAGCATCCACAACACAAGGTACATGCCTCACACTGAGCTCCTGCAGGCTTCGGGGAGCACACACCAGTCCGGGTGCTCACCTGCCCCCTAACATGCCCACCCTGGATGCACCACGGGGACACAGGATATGGAGCGAGCGTAGGCCTACTGCTTTCCTGACTGGCCAACTGCAAATCAGATCAGCTTAGCATCAACATTCTCCCACAGCACTGAGAAACTGGTGAATGTGCCAGAATCAAGGCCCTGGCCATGACTGGAGACCCCTGTAGCGTTTAATGCTGGTCCATTAACCTGCACATCTGCTCTGGCAGGTCACCCCAAATGCACAGCCATCCTCTGCATATCTCTCCATGCTGAACACAGATGTATCGCTGAGAGACCATCTGACGTCCTGCGACGTCCAGACAGCCGAACAGCTGCACCCCTGGTACATCCCAGGCAGCACAACACATGGGACAAGCTTGCCACCACCTGTCGTTGGTGACCCTGAGCACCTCCACCAATTTTCCACGGCATGCACACAGCATCCGGATGTTTGTCTGGGGCTGGAGCTCATAGTTTCCTAAATCTGTGTTCTTACTGTTGGTCTTCCAGCATCTCTGTCTTTCCTTAATCCTCAGAATTTGTTCCCATTCGTCCATGACGCAGGTGGCCCCTGAGATGGCCCACAGTGATCCCCACTACTCGGTATCCCAACCTTGTATAGCCTTGTCCCTCAAGGATGGGTTGGACCCAGTGACTCACTTCTAGCAAACAGAATGTGACAGAAGTGATTGGCTGTCACCCCTGAGATTCGGTCACAAAGACTGGCTTCCTCCTCGGTGCTCTCAGCTCTGCTGCAGGTCCCCAGCTGCCATGACGTAGGACATGAGGGAGCCTGGGGAGAGGCCCCCCTGACCAGGTACTGAGGGCTGTCGGCCACAAGCAGGAGCTTGGGTGTGAGCTCCCCACCCCAAAGAGCCAGCAGTTACTGCAGCCTTGTGGGAGAGCGAGAGCTGGGGGCCCCCAGTTAAGTCCCACCTGACTCCCAACCCACTGACGTGAGAGATAACAAATGATGGTTGTTTTAAGCCACTAAACTTTGGGGAAATTTGTTATCCATCAAGAAAAAACAATACACATTTTGGAGACAGAAATGGAGTGCTCTCCAATGTAGGAGTGGTTTTGGAGCCAGAGAATGGGCATGGAGCAGCACGTCAGTGAACCCAGCATGTCCATGGGTTCTGGGCAGTGAGGAAGTGCGGAGGCTGCACGTAAGGGTCTGAAGGACAGGGGGGCAGAAGTCCTGTTGTGTACTGGCAGGAAGTTCGGCCACACTGTTGCCCACAGCTATGTGAAGAGAAGAAAGTGTGCCGCATGGATGGGGAGGCCTCTGGGATCTCCAAGCAGAGTCTGCAGGTGCGGCCTGGGGTGCTCTTGCCGCCCACTGTCGGCGTGGGAAGAGGGAGAGGCACAGGAAAGGGTGTCAGCTGCCTCTCCAGACAACCAAGGATGCCAAGTTCAGAAATGGCATGGTCCACAGCGGAAGCCAGGGCTCAACTGTGGCACTGTGGGAGCCCGTCCCTGCGGAGACGGCCTCTCAGGTCAGCTTGATGAGCAGCAAGTCCTCCAGGGCACCAACGTGCGCTGGCCTCAGCCATCTCAGCACGGACACCCCACAGGGAAGGGCCTGTTGCGAGAGTTTGGGTAGGGCTTTCCTCAAGTGGAATCCAGGAAGATTCACAACATCCCCACAACACACTGGAAGACTCAGCTATGCAGAGACATCACCAGCTTGGGTTGAAAGGGACACAGACGGTACAAGACAAAAGCCTTTGGATTCCTAGTCCTACCGGTAGGAAGCAGGCTGAGAAAACTGTCCAGCTGAAAACACATGCTGTCTTTCCTGGAACAAGAAAGGTGATGCAGAGGCCAAAACCAAAAGCCCAGAGGGCTTCCCAATCCTTAGGAACTAATCCCAGGATCCCCAACTCTTCCCAGCTGGATTCCCGAACCGCTATGGGCCACAGACTCCCTTGTGTGTCCCACTGTCCCCTTTGAACAAGAACGCCAACGGCAGTTCATCTATGCCAGTCCCGCCACCGTGCAGGTGACAGCTTGTCTTTTTAGTTCCGTGGGTCCACAGGTGGGGAGGGACTGAGCAGCTGTCCTTGAGGACCCATGACTCTACCTGGGCCTGATTTCGTGAAGGCCCTGGACTCTGAACTGCCACTGTAATGGGAGGTGGCTGGGGAAGCGGGAGGACACGGGTGTCTTTTACATCAGGAAGGGTGTGGTCTACACCAGAGCATAGACTGTGGCAGGCAGCCTCTAAGACGGCCCCCAGTGACCCTGCCTCCTGGGGTTCATGTCCCTGGGTAATATTTCCCACCCCTGTTAAACGTGGGCTGGGCCAAGTGACTCACTCCTAACAAATATAATATGGCAGAACTGATGGGTCGTCTCTCTGAGCCTGGGTTTCTGTGGCTTCTGTCTTGGGTACTCTCAGTCTCTGTCTCCGATCACAAGCTGTCACATCCTGAAGACACTCAGGCAGCCTGGGGAGAGACCCACGTGACCGGGACTGAGGCCTGCCACCAACCACATGAGTGAGCTTGGAAGTCCCATCAACAGCCATGTGATGAGCTTGAAAGCAAATTCTCCTGTCCTAATCAAGCCCTGGAATGGCTGCGTCCCAGCTGTCAGCTGCACTGTGACTTCCCTGAGACCCTGGGCCACAGGCACCTGGTTAAGCCAGCCTTGGACCCCTGACCCATAGAAACTGTGAGATAATACACACTTGTTTTATGCTGCTAAATTTTGGAATAATTTGTTAGCTTATGTGCAAATCATTCCCATGTCCTGGGATCCAGTTAGTTCAAACCAGAAGATACAATCACATTTACAAGATCAAGGATTCTCTGAGATCTGCTAACCTCTTTGGGGTCCCTCCGGCCTGTGTGAGCCACAGGCTTTCCTCGTGACTCAGCAGGCAAGGGACAAGAAGCCATCCCAGGAAGAACCGCAGGTGTCCATGTCTCAGGGCGCACCCTGGGCAGCCACCGCCCCTCCTTCGCCCAGAGATCAGGCAGCATTTTGTGGCACAGACCTGCTACTTCAGGGCCAGAACTGCTGGGTTCACACTGCCTCCCCCACAAAGTACCTGGGCAGCCTTGAGCCAATCACACAACATCTCCAGTTACTCATCTACAAAGCGGGAGCCCTTGTGAGGATTTAACAGAGCCGTGGACACAATGTTCCGTCAACTCCACTGACAGAAAAAGTCAACGTCACACTGAATTTTCGAGTTGAACTTCTACCTACAACCAGAACTCTGCGGAGGCGTGAACCTTCCTCAGGGCTGGCACGGCCACTTTTCACTGAGAGCCTCCACTGGGTCAGAGCTCCTCCCTGGGCTCTAGGCTCAGCACCAGGGAGGTGTCCATGTGCTTGCTGGCCTGGGAAGGGCTTTGTCCCAGGGAGTCTTGAACACCTGCCTTTGAGGCCTCCCTGACCTACAGAGGTTGGTGAAGGGACCCAGGCCAGCCCCACGAGAAGGGCTGGACCATCACGCCCCTGTCAGGTCCTCCCTGAAGCATGTGTCCAAGCTGCCCAGAGCCAGATCTGCAGGACAGTGAGGGAGCAGGATCACAGCCCCTTGAGCTCTGCTGGGGACACTGAGCCCTCTGTGGAGCAGGGGCACATTTGGAAGACGGCTGTACCAGGCACAGAGGGGGCACCTTCAGCTGATCTGCAGATTCCACGGAGAGGGTCAGAAGTGGGAAGGAGGGTGTCCTGCAGCTGACGCCCCCATAAGTCAGGGCCCGACCAGGATGGGGCGCCCCTTTGTCAAAGACCTCTCCCTGTCTCTAGGAAGCCTTCCTGACCCACACAGGGTCACAGGGCGCTCAACTGCCTGGGTCCTACAGCACATACTGGGTACAGCATTCCGGGAGGGGGCTGTGTGCACTCTCAAGCAAGGATACAGCTGGACCCGCCTGGACCCCAGCCAGCACCTCTCATGAAGATCTTACTCACCCCAAAGTCAAAGCAGTTGAATGAGGACCGGAAGTAGCTTCTGGGCCCCAGGCCATACATCTTCAGGGACATCTCTGTGAGGAAGAGACCCAGGAAAACAAACTCTGCAAAGTCTAGGAGAAGCCGGAGAAGAGAGGGATTAGCTCTCAGCCTCCCCCCACCTGGCTCCAGCCCAGACTGGAGGACACCAGACCTCTGGGCCCTCCCAGGGTTGAGCCCTGCAGGCCTGGTCTGTGGCCCCTGAGCTCAGAAGTCTCAGCTCAGGAGGAGAATAATGAACGGATTGGGACCGGGAGGGGCCCAAAGAGATGCCTGTCCACTCTGAAATGTGGTGCTGCCCAGAGACAGGCTCTGCGGGAGGTGAGGGCCTGGGACTGGGCTCGGGAGTGAGTTCCGGGGCCACACAGTACTCCCCAGAGGACGGCCTCAGACCCATTCTTCTGCCTTCAGGCTTGCTCCCCACCCCATGTTCTGAGCATGGTGGAGACCCTCAGCCTCCTCATCAGAATCACCCCGTCCTCCGTGAGGACTTCCCCAAAACCCTTCCAAAACCCCCACATCACCGTGTTTGGTTTTCACTTTGTTCATGTGTTCACCTACCACCCAATACTGGACCGGCCAGCATGGGGCTCCCAGGAGGCGCCAACACTTGCCACCCCCTGGCTCTACGAGCCACACAGAGGCTCCTGGGCACCTTCACCCTCCTGCAGGCGACCCCTCCTGCCTAGCCACTGGGAGTGCAGACCCTCAAGGGCCTCAGGACCAAAGGGAGGCCACACTGGAACTGAGGGCCATGCTGGGAATTCCAGGCACTCAGACAAGACACAAGCCCTAGCCGGCCCGAACAACACGCACGGCCAGAGCGAGAAATAACAGGTCGTCCGGACAGCGAGAGAGGCAGCGGGTTCTGCCAGTGGTCAAACCAGGAAGTCCAGGAAGCAGAACAAGGTCACTGTCTCTGATCCTCCTCCCCAGGTGCTGAGCTGGAATCAGCTCATTATTCTGTACAGTGGCCCACAGGCACCATGGCCTCTGGCCCCAGAGCAGCAGAAGCCAGCGAAGCGGCTCAGAGCTCAGGGCAGAGCCTTCCCCTGAGGGTCCAGGCCCTGAGCAGGAGTGGAGGGTAAGCTCCAGAGAGTCCAGTCCCCAGAAGGCCACTAGCCCAGCCTTCCTGGGGCCTCTGGCATCTGGACTGGTTGGGAAGCTGGACCTCAAGCAGCTCCTGATAAAACAGACAACAGAAGAGGGGACCACATAGCTCTGGACCCTGACATCTGCTTTCTTACACAGCTCTCCACCATGCACTCCACCACAGAGACCCAGCAGCCTCAGTCGGGGGCAGATCTACAGTAGCCCAACTGCGCACGAGCAGAGGAACAGAGGCACCAGCCCCACTGCCACACACAGACAACGACCTGTATGACCCACGGTCTCAGGGGGGGAACCCCCTACTATGGCTTGAGTACACGGCTAATCAGCTCCTGGTAGCAACTCACACAACAAGCCTGGCCTCTGAAGACAGCCAAAAAGTCACGGAGGCACCCAAGCCAGGCATGCGATAAGGAATGAGAAGGCAAAGCTGACTCCCTGGAGAAGCCAAGAGGCCAAGGTGCCAGGCACGGATGCCCACTGACCTAGGCAGAAGAACCCACTGCAGCCAGGCCTGAATGACTGGCACCTGGGCCTGGCTGTGCTGAGCAGCAGGTCCGAGGGGGGTAGGGAGGCGGCGCCCTGCCCCCAAGTCCAGCTCCGAACACCCCAACACCCTGCACAGTCCCAGAGCCTCTCCACATGGGGTCACAAAGGCACCTGCCCCTGCACCGTGGGGCACCCCATAAGAAGAGCTCAGATCCTGGAGGAGGAGCCCACAAAGATGGGCCGTGCCCCTGCCCACACACCAGACCTTGGAGCTACAGCTGCCCGGCCACCAATCTTGCTCCCAGGAGACCCATGTGAGAGCAGTGCAAGGAACCGGCACAGGAGCTGCCAACGGTAAGACCTCCTGGGAGAAAGGGAGCAGCCAGAGCCAGAAATCCCCCAGCGTCCTGCCTGCCCTTTCACTCTCCTGCGGGAGACACACCCTTGGCTTCATATGCTCAGCCTCCCCTCTGAGGCCAAGAAAGGGCATCCATTCATTCACTCCTGAATCATTCGTCCAACTGACAGGCTGGTGCTGCTTTGAACTTGCAGAAGAGACAGAGATGAGCCCTCTCTCTGGGCATTCACACACCAAGGCGGGGGGGAGGGGGCAGAGGCAGAGAATTTAATCGGTGTTCTGTATCATAATCGGAGGACAGGGTGGCCAAGCCTGTCCTGTGAGGCCGGGGGGCTCAGAGGATGACAAAGCCCTACAGCCAGTTGCTTCCCTTCCTTCCCCCCTCACCAGTTAGGCTTCAGTCTCAGGGGTTCTGGTGGCGTACTGGGGGTGGGGCCTGGATGGACACACAGCTGAGGTGCACAGTCCTCAGCTAGTGTGTCCTGGCGGAGACCCCCCTCCTACCTCAGCCACTGCCTCTGCCTCTTGCAAGACCTGCCTTACCTGGCTGGATCAGCCTTCCTCAGCTCCAGCCCAGCTGACAAGGACAGAGCCCAGGGCACTGAGCAGAGGTGTGCAGACCCAGCATACACCCATCTCTCCCGCCAGCCGTTTTCCCCAGGTAATGACAATGAATTCAGGAATTCCCAGGGAACCACAGAGAAGACAAAGCAGCAAGGGGGAAGAAGCGTGGCCAGGGATGCCTGTGGCCTGGCCCAGCACCTGGGCACTCCCAGGCCTGTGCTCCCGCACAACAGATGTGTGATCAGGTCCTGCAGGTTGCTGCCTGCCCCGTCGGGTGGCAGGTCCCCAGGAAACAAGCAGTAACCACAAGACTGACTGGGCACCATCAGCTTCTTCCATGGGAAGGAAAGGTCTGGCCAGGAAGCCCCAGGAACAGCCGCACCGTTGGCGGGGTCAAGAGGAAGCCCCACCTCCCTGGTCCCCACCCAACCCCCAAGGGTGAGGAGACTTTATCCTGAGGGGATATGGAGGAAAGTACTCACCTCAGTCCCAAACAAAGTCCCCAGACACCAAAGTACAGGTCCCAGGATATATGGATTAGGGGCCAGAGCGGGCGGTTCAAAGCACACAAACCGCCTCCTCACTTCGCTCCCCTGGGCAACCCGAGCCAGGCTGCCTGCCGGAAGCTCCCTGGGCCCCTCTGGCTTCTTCTGCCTCTATGCCCTTCCCCATTACACAACAAGAGCTTTCAGTACAAGTTTGGGAAACTGCAGGTTAGCATCGCACCCCCCAACAGTCACCCCACCCACATTTTCAAGTGGCCTGTGGAGCTCATAAGAACTCTTCCAGAGCTGCCTGAGCTCCTACTTAAAGCTGACAGGCTCAGGGTTGGAAGAGGGGAGTGTGGCTGGCCCACCGGGGCCAGGACTCAGATCCAGGAGCGTTCTTCTCTGGAGAAAAGACTCTCTTGCCACCTCAGGGAGGCTTCAGGCATACAGGGCTCCCATGGAGAGAGCAAGGGGAATCCACAGTAGGCCCTGTGTCCACATCAGCCCCAGATATCAAGCAGGGTTATTGCAGCTGACCCCCAGGAAACAGGAAGGCGGAAGGCCTGACCAGAGGACAGAAACTACTAGGGAGCTTCGTGTCTAGAGCTCTCATGAGGTGGGACGACAGACCCAGACCAAGCTCCCCATGGCCTGCAGAGCCCTAGGGTATGACGGGTTGGTCCTGGAAGGTCAGCCCTGGTCCCTGGAGAGGGGCAAGGGACCTCAACCAGCCCAGTTACCTTCTTCCTTTCCTCCTTGGAACTGCAGCCAGGGCCAAAAGAAGTCATGACTCAGACTCTTGTGGCCCTTAGGCCCATGGACATGGGGCAAGTCAGTCCTGGTCAGGTTCAAAAACCAAAAAATGCAAACAGCCAAAGAGCCCAGGAAGAGCGCTAGAAGGCAGGACTCTTCCTCCTCAGGAGTCCAGGAAGGGAGCCGCAGCCTTGGGCAGATTGGAATGAGGGGCTAAGTCCTCTGGTCCGTGGGTCTGAGGCCCTTCCAAGGCAGGACACAGGTCCACGTGGCCTGGCTTGTGCCTGCTCACCCCATCAACTTCCTCCCAGTGTGCCCTGGACCCCGCCTCCTTTCCCACCACACTGACAGATGGGTTTCTAACCCGTTCAATCAGCTAGGCCTCCTGGCACCCAGGATGGGGAGCTCAGGCCCCAGCAGAGGCCCTTGGGGGCACTTGGGTCAGTGCAGGGGTCCTACCCAGGGCATTCCAAGGCAAAAGGCTGGGAACCAGGTTTTCCAGGCTGCAGACCAGAGGTGGTTCGGGAAGAGGTGAGGGGAGGCCCAGGCTGCAGCTACGTACACAGCGCCGTGGTGAGCCGCTGCGGCTGGTTGTAATGCACCATGGCCACGCACAGCGTATTCAGGGCCACCACACACAGCACCGCCCAGTAGAAGCTCTGCGCCTTCACCATGCGCCGGATGAAGAACCGGAACATCTTCTCCTTCCTACGGAAGTATGATGAGCTCTCTGTCTTTCCGCTCTTGAGGCTGGCACGGGTGAAGGGGGATCCTGGGGGAACAAGGGGCTCACTGAAGACACGCTCTCCCTCACAGACGTGTGCCCCATGGACACACCCTTGAGGACACGCTTCCCCTCCCACTCAGACACATAGCTCCCCCGTGAGAACACCTTCATGGGCACTTGCCCCAGCCCGGGTCTAGCTCAAGGCCCCACGTGTGTCAGACCCTGTGTGTTACTGGCATTTAGCTGATTACCCTTGCACCCCCTGCAGTGGGTCCTGACCCCACCCCCATTTCACAGGTGAGGGAACCAAGAGCCTTGGTGGTCTCCACAGTCACTAGGCTCCAGATGGTCCCCAGCACCTCCTGGCCACCTTCCCGCAGTCCCGATGCTCCCGACCATGCCAGCTCCTCCATGGGCCTTGGAGAGCACTACCGCGTCTGGTCCTCCCCGCTGCTTCAACTCAGGGATCAGCAGCCACTGGCTACCTGTCTTGTTTAAAGATCTTATTTACTTATTTGAAAGAGAGAGAGTGTGGGTGAGAGAACACAAGCCGGGGGGAAGAGGCAGAGGGAGAGGGAGAAGCAGAGCCCCACGCGGGACTCGAGCTCAGGACCCCGAGATCATGATCTGAGCTGAAGGCAGCCAACCCACCAACCGAGCCACCCAGGTGCCCCTGGCTCCCTATTTTCAAGTACTCTTTTTTTTTAAAGATTTTATTTATTTATTTGACAGAAAGAGAGAGATAGTGAGAGAGGGAACACAGCAGGGGGAGTGGGAGAGGGAGAAGCAGGCTTCCCACTGAGCAGGGAGCCTGATGTGGGGCTCGAACCCAGGACCCTGGGATCATGACCTGAGCCGAAGGCAGATACTCAATGACTGAGCCACCCAGGTGCCCCTCTATTTTCAAGTACTTTGACTAGAACCCAGCCAAGCTCCTTGGCTTGCGTCTGGTCCATGGCTGTTATCCTGGTGCAGAGGCAGAGGTGAGTATGGCCCACAAAACCCAACACAGTCTCTGGAATGTTTGCGATGAAGCTACCACGGCCTTCCCCCATCACCACGTACACGCCACTTCTGCCCTGCCGTGACCCTAAGTGTAAAATGCTTCCCACCGCTGGTCCTTTCCACAGCAGGCTGCTTCTCAGCTTCACATCTGGACTTCACAAAACACCCTTCTCTGGGCACTCCTTCCGAAATAGGGTCATCAGCCCACCCGCAGTAATCACAACCGCGTATCATCTGCCTCCGTATTGGCTCGTTGACCTGTTCTGTGCCTACCTTCCAGACCAGATTGCACACTCTGTGAGGGCAGGAGAGAACCCTCGCGAGAGCTGCTGCACTCCCTGACAAACAACTGAGCAGTCTTCATGGGGACTTGGAGGTGGTGAGTGTGCATGGCTCTGTCTCTCAGGACATCCCGTGTCTCTGCAGCACGTCAGGGTCTCTCTAGTGTTTTCAATAAGGGCCTGGGCATGTGTGAGCCTCCCAGGGTTCAAACCCAGTCAGCTTGGGCATTGGGTCCCTGGGTGAGGGTGTGTGTGTCATGTGTGTGTGAGTGTACCCAGACTCTCAGTGGCACACTGTGTGTCAGGTGATGTTCTGTGTATGCACATGTATGTGTCACATGATGTTCTGTGTGTGCATGCGTATCACATGTTCTCTGTGTGTCATGTGACATTCTGTGTACATGCATGTGTGTCACGTGATGTTCTGTGTGTGCATGTGTGTGTCACGTGATGTTCTGTGTGTGCATGTGTGTCAGGTGATGTTCTGTGTGTGCATGTGTCACATGATGTTCTGTGTGTGTCACATGATGTTCTGTGCACATGCATGTGTGTCACGTGATGTTCTGTGTGTGCATGTGTCACATGATGTTCTGTGCACGTGCATGTGTGTCACGTGATGTT
>NC_058415.1:93481325-93529325 GCF_002201575.2 Neomonachus schauinslandi | reverse complement strand
TCACATGATGTTCTGTGTGTGTCACATGATGTTCTGTGCACGTGCATTGTGTCACGTGATGTTCTGTGTGTGCATGTGTCACGTGAAGTTCTGTGTGTGTCACATGATGTTCTGTGCATGTGCATGTGTGTCACGTGATGTTCTGTGTGTGCATGTGTCACATGATGTTCTGTGTGTGTCACATGTTCTGTGTACATGCATGTGTGTCACGTGATGTTCTGTGTACGTGCATGTGTGTCACATGATGTTCTGTGCACATGCATGTGTCACGTGATGTTCTGTGTGTGCATGTGTGTCACATGATGTTCTGTGTGTGTCACATGATGTTCTTTGCACATGCATGTGTGTCACGTGATGTTCTGTGTGTGTCGTGTGACATTCTGTGTGTGTGCATGTATGTCACGTGATGTTCTGTGTGCGTGCATGTGCGTGTGTGTGTGCGTGCACCCAGACTCTCAGTGGCACACTGATAGTATTTTGGGGCTGATGTTTTCTTGAGTTCACTGAAATGAGCACAGACCCTTCCGGAGAACCCACACACTCAGATCCCCTGCCACTTCCCAAGTCACTGAGAAACAAAGTCACACACACCCTGACCATCTCACTCTCAAAGACACAACCACTCACAGAATCACAACAGGTGCACACCTAGGACCACACACAGGGCCACACTGGGAAGGAAGGTAAGAGGACACGTGAGCTATGCAAACTGCTCTGTGCAGTGTGGCCAGCAAGACAAGCAGCCAGTTCTCCAGGGGAGGCTCCACGGCCATTCCCACCTGGCTCACTGGACCATGCCCAGTAAGAACCAGTGGGCCTCTGCCATGCGGAAGGCCTCCTAGGAATGCTGCCTTGGCCCAGCCACCCGGACCCACATGCAAACAACCACACGCATCTTCACGCGTCGAGGCATATCCAGACAGTAACGTCCTGGGCCACATTTGCCCAAAACCACGTACCCTTCCTTGGCTCCTGAAGCCCCACCCATCGCCCCCTCTAACACACTCCAAGGGACAGAAGGGGGAGCGAGAGTCCCGGCACACTGAGCATGAGGTGCCCCCCTGTCAGTTCCCAGGGAGAGGTGTGTCCCCACGCACACCATGGCAGAACCAAGGACAGAGACCTGCCCACCCCCTGGCCTCCACTTGGTCAGGGAACAGGGACACGCAGGCAAATATGGAACAGGTCCTGGGTCTCTGGAGACAGAGACATGTGCCCTGGAGGACAGCCTTTCCCAGCAAGCAGCTACCATGTGCTCAGGTCAGCTCCGGACAGTGACTCCAGCCCAGCTCTTTGGTAAAAGCAGGGGTCCACAGTGAACATGGACACACGTCACGTCCAGAATCATAGCTCTAGGTGGGGAAAATCACGAGAGTTTGGGACTGCTTCTTTTCATACGGTGTGTTTTCCATGTTTAACTTAATCAGTGTATATTCTTTATAATCAAAAGGCTTATTTCAAGGAAAAAATATATTGTCAAGCTAGGGGAAATCAAGAATTAAATCAACCTATGAATATCAGCACAGTTAAGCATTAGTGAGAACAATGCATGAGTGTACATAATATTCGGATTTCTTTCCATCATGCCCAAAAGAGGGGTTCATTAGTTAATATAAAGTCTACGCTGGACCTGCATAACAATACCCATTCCTTCCACACATGTGTACAGAGTTTAGGCCCTGAGTGGCAGAGAGAAGGCAGGATGACTGAGATCATCCCACCCTCGATGACCCCACCAGAGGCCAGTGAAGGGACGGAGGAGAAATGTGTTCCCTTCCAGCTTTGCGGCCGCACTCACCAGCATGGGATAATGAAAGTAGTGTTCGCCAACAAGCCATGGAGGCCATGGAGGCACAAAGCCCACCAGCCCTGCCCTGGGCACGTGACTTTACAGTGTCACACAGCCCAGAGAGCCCTCACTCAGAAACAGATCACAGGTAACCTGGCCCCACACGTTGTGTGGGAGTCAGCGAAACGACGTGGGGCACGCGGGCTCAACCACGGGCAGGGTGGATGGCGGGGTGACAAGCCCAGCACCCGAGACGCCGCCATCCTCACACAGACGGAGGGACAAAGGAGGTGCTGGGCACGAGGAAACCCACATGTGGCTTCTTCTTTCCCTGCCCAGCCCCACGCCCAAGCTGTCCTGAACCTGCTGAGGCCTGAGGCCCTGAAAGCAAGTGAGCCTGGAGGCCCTGCCAGGGACCCAGGAGGAAAAATCAGCAAAATCCCAGGGACTCAAGTACAGCACCAAACCAATCAAAATAAAGCTGAAAGGAGAAACTTTTGGAGAAAAAATAAAATTCCCTTCAGCAGATGAAAGGAGAGGAGGTTCACTCTTAGAACCCAAACTAGTGGCTCTAAAGGATGAAGCATAAGCCACATGTTGAATGAGGGACAGAGGGCGAGACTTGCAGGAGCCAAGTGGGAGACAGAACACGAAATAATAGGGATTCCAGATGCAAAAAAGAACGAGGCAAGGAGATGAACTCATTAAACACATGGGAAAAGCCCTCCATGAAGGAAGGCCTGAGCCCACAGGCACAGAAGGAGCTCCTGACACAGTATAAGAGCCCCGGCCCCTGGCACCTCCATAGCACGAGGACAGCAGGGGCCAGGGGGACACCACAGAGTGGCAGGAGGACCCGCAAAAAGACCTCACACCTCAGGGAGGAGGACACGCAAGGCTCAGCAAGAAGCCAGAAGCTTCGGGGAAACCAGCCGAGCACAGGACAGAGAGCAAGCAGAGAAAGCAGTCGGTGGGGCAGCGGCCACAGGCGAGGCCCTCGGAAAGCAAAGCCACGCGGGCAAGGGTCAGCCTCTGGGGGTGCACGCTGGCCTGCTAAGCAAGGGTTCTGGAGCAACCACAGGGAGTAATAACAGCCTAGGGCTAAAAACACCAACGTCCTCAAACCGTGAGGGAGGAGGCGAACACACTGCAAAGGTCATATGTTCTCGATCTTTGGAGCCAATAGGGGCAGAGTGATGGCAAATAACACCAGTTTCCTTATGGAAACAAGGCATCTCGGGGGCAAGGATGGTAAGAAAACAAGATACAACAGCTAAGAAGCATGGCAGTAATGATGAGAGCCAAGGAGGGGAGGTGGCCGCTCATGAAGCGGGCAGTGAGAAGTCAGGGGGAGAGAGGGCGGGTGACTCTGGATGCAGAGTAAAGAAGAGCAACCAAGGTCTAGACGCTGACAGAAAGGAGGCCGCCCAGCGAAGCATCACGCAGAGGGGCGGGCACAGCCTTCAGAGCCCTCACTGATAAAGAAGAGAGGAAGAACAAGCTGCACAGTTTAAGAAATTAGGAATGTAATAAAAAAGCAAATCAAAATAATTTAGAAAGACGAACTTATTAAAGATACAAGAGGAAGTCATGACATTTAAGACAAAAAATAGAAGAAAGGAAGTGTAAAATTGGGTCATTTTATGTGATCATTCATACAGATTAACCCCACACGATCCTAATTAATAAAACAGCGCACACAGACAGACATTCTGACGACTAGTGAACAGCAAGAGCAAAGTCAGCAGATCCAGGCCAGCCTCAGAGGGGTCAACACCTTCACAGCGCCCAGCCAGATCTCCAGACAGCCGCCCGCAACCCCACAGGCTCTCCAACGCGTGCGCGCACACAGCACATGCTCCCCCCCGGACTCTGGGCATCAGCCCCCAGCCCCACCCTCAGGCACGTGGCGCCCGCATCCTCTGATGCCCACGCCCAGCCGGCCGGTAAATCCTGTGCGCTTGCCTTCAGAATGTATCCAGAATCTGGCCACTGGGCACCCCCGTGGCTGCCACCACCAGTCGGATCCCTACAGCAGCCTCGGAACGGGCCCCACTTCTGCCTTTCTGCACTTGGGGCCCTCCTGTGCCCCAGCTGGAGCCGGACAGCTTCTCCCCTCTGCAAACCCACCAGTGGCCAGAGTCCCTGCCGGGCCCTTGCGCTCCGCGACCTTCTGATCTCCTGTCGCGCCGCTCCCCCGACCCACGCCACTCCACTCCAACCACATTGGCCTCCCTCACAGTCCCCACTTGTGCTACGCTCCTTCCTGCTTCAGGGTCTTCTCACATGTTGCCGGAATGTTCTCTTCCATGAGGCTGACTTCCTCACTTCCTTCAGCTTTACTCAAAGGCGACCTTTCCGGGGGGGGGGGGGGGGGGGGGGGCCTCTGTGGCCATTCTCTTTAAAATCCCAACCCCCTGGCCCTCCAAGCCCCTCGCTGCGCGATTTTTCCCCTTTCCGGAGGTGGCATACTTCTCGTGTTACACTGCTTGGGGTCTGACGCCACCCCTGGAACAGAAAAACCAAAAGAGGAAGGGGCTTCATCGTTCCCTTCAACACTGAAGCCCCAGTGCCTGGAACAGTTCCTTGCATGTCATGGGCACTTAATAAATATTTGCCGAGTGAATGAACAAACACACAGCTGAACACAGGAGAGATGAGAAGAATTATATGAGAAAAGTACAGCAACTCTATAGAAACAAGTTTGAGACGCTGAGAAAATGGAAGATTTCCTCACAAAGCATAGGTTATAAAACTGGTCCAAGTTCTTTTTATTTTGGGCTCACGGTTTTATCTCACCTTTAAAGAACAGATTATTTAGGTGTTATGTTACTTGAATTATTCTAAGCCATAGGAAAAGACTTTAAAAAATCTTTCCAATTAATTTTACAAAATCAGAATGAAAACTCTAGGTAAAATAGAAAAAAGGGGACTATTTAAATATTACACTCACATGATAAATTTGTAAAAATTGTAACAAAGCTCAGATCCACAACACACATCAGTCTCTTATTAATTAGCAAACACAAACCATCCAATAGAAAAATGGACAGGTATATGAAGAATCACCAAAGCCGAAATTCAAATGGGAAACCAACATTTAAAAAGAGATTCAAAATCACTAGCAGCGAGTGAAATGAGAATGGCAGTCCCAACGAAACGTCACTTGATAACCATCAAACTGGTCTCGAGCTAGCCAAAGTCAAAGTCTCTCTGGCACATAACTGGGAGGGACGGAGCTGGCAGTGGCACAGCACCCTGCTCCTGGGGGTCCATCCATAGGGACAGAAGCGCTGGAAAGGAAGGGCAGATGTTTACAGGGCTTTGTCCGGGCAGCACTTTTCATGATGAAGATCAACCATCCTAAAAATAAATGAATGGCCATCAACACAGAGCTGCCAAACAAATTACAGTGAACCCATGGAGCACCAAATTAGAATTAGAATTAGACTTCTGCGGGGAGTGGTCCCCAAAAGGTACCGATGAGAAAAATTTGTATGAAAGCATTTCTGTAACATGCAAAGACCTCAAAACTCTACATGTGTGTATGTGTGTATGCGTACCTGTGTGTGGGTGTGATGCCGACGTGTGTTCTATCTGAGAAACAGGGAGAAATCCCAAGTTATTGACATATGTTTACTGGGTCTGTGTGGGGAGAAAAAGAGGGAAAAGATGGATGGATGGATGGTTAGATAGATGATTGGCAGATGATAGATCAATAGATACATAGATTGATAGCTAGATGGAAAAATAGAGACAGACATTGATTGATTGATTGATAGATATCAATCAATGCACAATTAAGTTTCATTAAAGAGTTGTCTCATAAATGTAACCACATCATGAGAAGCAGACCTCGGACCCAGGCCCGCTCAGGAACTGCTGGAGATTGAGCTGCCTGCATCGTGTTTGACTTGGTGCCTCGCAGTGAGAAGCTCACTGCCATGCAGGCCCTTCTCCAACTGTCAAGGTGGAAACCCACGGCTCAGCCCCTTCTGTCGCAGAATGCACAATAACCGGGCGTTCGGTGGGAAGGGGCCCAGCACTTCTGGTACCAGCCTGAGGAAGGGAACTAAAGCGGCTCCGTGTGATTGAATTAACCAGAATTCTCCTTTCACCATTTGAGGAGATGGGGATGAGGCCAGAGGCCCCAGGAGCATGGAAGACAGACAGGGGCTGGGTAGAAAGATAGCCAGATCCTTCTGGTCCCTACAGTCGGTGACACTCGCAGCCCTTCAGCTGTGGGATGCGGCCTGAGGCTCTGCGTCCACATGGGGGACGGCAGAGCCAACAGCAGTCAGAGCACGCAAAGGAGCAGCAGGCCCTGGGCAACACGGGACTTCCAGGAGCTGGACACACAGCCCACTCCCACAGCTTGGCTCTGGGAAAGAAAGCTGAGCACACACCAGAGGGCGGAAGGCACTTTACTTCCTGCCATCAGGATGGACACAGGAGGGTGGGCCGTAGGGAAGGAAGGGAAGGAACATCGCCCCAGAGGGGACGGGCAGGAGGTTAGGTGCACTTTCTATACCCAGTCACAGGACAGGCCCCGTTTAGCCAGGAGGACCCAAAGAGACTCACCCACGGCACAGAGGTCTGCAAACCGGTCTTCCCCCTCCTCAGCATGAATCAGGTCATTCCGACTCTTCTTGGTGGCTGCTCTCTTCAACACTGCTTTAAACAAGGGTGAGGAGAGGGGACGGCATGAGCCAGCACCCAGCTCACCTGCCCCAGGGCTGGGGAGTCTTCCAGCTGAGGGTGTGTGGATCTTCCTGGGGATCTCCTATCCTGGCCCCCATGAGCCCCTCTCAGTCTTTGGAGCCAAGGGGATAAGGAATTTGGAGGGGAATGCCACTTTCCCTTTTCTCCCTGATGATGTCAGTGGCTACCAAGGAGACCAGGAGACATCTGTGTAGGGCAAGGCCAGGCCGCAGCTGGCTGCCCCAGCAGCCCACACCCCGAGGCCCGGTGAGAGCAGAGAGGTCAGTCAGGTCCGCAGAGGGGCCAGCACAGCAGAGCCCCAGATGTGGGTCCAGCTGAGGCTACAGCACACATGGCCAGCCTCTCTGGCTTCGGCTTTGCTCTGAAGAGGATAGCCTTCCTGCCACTGGGGCCATGCCCGTCGCCGGGCTGCTGACCATGGCCACACTGGCCCTTGTCCCTGCCCTGGTGGCCCCAGGCTGTGCTAGGAGTCCTGCTATGGCTGTCTGGGAGCTACATCACCCTGAGCCCAAGACAGATCCAGCTTGGTTTAAACCTGAACTTTGAAAGCTTCTAGAAGCAGCACTGTCCAACAGAACTTTCTATGATGATGGGGAGGGGCGCATGGGCGGCTCAGTCGTTGGGTGTCTGCTTTCAGCTCAGGTCATGGTCCCAGGGTCCTGGGATTGAGCCCCGCCTCGGGCTCCCTGCTCGGCGGGGAGTCTGCTTCTCCCTCTCCCTCTGCCCCTGCGTGTGTTCCATCTCTTGCTATCTCTCTCTGTGTGTCAAATAAATAAATAAAATCTTAAAAAAAAAAAAAAAAAGAACTTTCTGTGATGATGGAAATGGTCTAGATCTATGCTGACCAGCCTCTGGCCCCATCTAGCTATTGAACGCTTGAAATGGGGTGGGTGAGGCTGAGGAACAGGTCCTTCACTTTTATTTCACCGCAGTGTACTTATGTGTGAGCTTACACGGTCACACGTGAACTGCCATGTTGGACAACACAGCCCTCAGGGGCATGCTGTGAGCACAGCTCTGAGCCCCAGCCTGACAGGGGTGGTGGGAGAGCCCTCCGCCAGCTACCTCCAGTCTGGTCCATGGCACGCAACTCCCCAGGGGCATGCCGCGGCCTCCGGGATGGGCTCTGCCCAGGACTGTGTGCAATGGATGTACAGCTGCCCAGGAGAGCGAGAGCATCAAGCACATGCGTCTCGCTGGGCACAGAGTGCTAACAGTGGTCACCTACCATCCAGAGGGGACTTCTCCTCCGCATTCTTGTCCTCCTCGGCCAGCATGACTTCCTCTGTGAGTGAGACACAGCCTCAGGTTGGAGCCTTCCCATCCCAACCCCTGACCAGGGCTCATCCCCCAGGAGCACACCAGGATGAGGGTGCCCCCCTGCTGCACGACCCTGCCTTCTCAGCCCTTACAATTCCAGAAGCCTGTGGGGCTCATGGCTGAGCTCTTCCTGTTGAGACAGACACCCTCTATGTGTCCCACAGGCAGTGCCCCATGAGGGGCGCCTGGCCTGTTCCCACGCTCATATCACCCTCCCCTGAGAGCAGCCACCCCACTAGGTGAGTTCCTCGTTGATGAGGCACTTAAGGAGGCACAGCGGGTGCCCCATATGGAGGAAAGTATGCTGGCCTGAGGCTGGGGAGCAGTCAGAAACCCCAGGCTTGACAAAGCCCAGAACCAGGTGCAGAGCACAGAGCAGGCTCAGGTCAAGGGTAGGGCGCCTGAGTCTGACAGGCAGAAACTAGCCCTAGGCTAGGCCATGCCAGAAGCCTCCATTAAAAAGGCCAGTGTCGGGGCGCCTGGGTGGCTCAGTCGTCGAGCATCTGCCTTCGGCTCAGGTCCTGATCCCAGGGTCCTGGGATCGAGCCCCGCATAGGGCTCCCTGCTCCGCGGGAAGCCTGCCTCTCCCTCTCCCCTCCCCCTGCTTGTGTTCCCTCTCTCACCCTGTCTCTCTGTCAGATAAATAAATAAAATCTTTAAAAAAAAAAAAAAAAAGCCCAGTGTCCCCAGAGCCATATGGCCGCCTGGTGTCAGGACCCTGGGTGGGCTGGAGAACACACTTCAGACACCTCAGCTCCCCTCTCCTAGACTGGTCTCATCCTCCCCATGGCCACTGACAGAGGCCAGGCCAGGAGCACTGCAGTGGCCCCTGGTTCTCACCGGCCTTGAAGATCCACTCCAGGTACCCATTGAGCTCCCGCTCGATCTGCTGCTGCCGGCGAAGCTTCAAGAAGGCCCGGCGGTTCTCGACCCTCTCACGCTCCTTGGCAAACTCTCTGCATGGTGCAGGGGCCAGAAAAGGAAGCAGACAGGGTGAGTGTGAGCACAGCCACCAGCCCCATGGGTGTGTGGATGCAGAGGCAAAGGGAACCAGGAAGAGGCTGGGACACGACTTGCAGACCATGGGCCGCCCCTCACCACCATGGCCTCTTCCAACCTGAGCCCTCAGAGGGCCCAGGTGAACCCTCCTTCCTCAGACTCCTCCAGCACACAGGGACAGCACCTCCGTCCCCAGAGGGGGCTCCAGAGAGCTGGGACAACTCCACATCCCCCTGCCCAGAGCAGGCCGAGGCGCACACCCTCCAAGTGCCAGGCTGTCATCTGCATCCTACAGAGATCTTCTGGGCAAGAACTTCCCAGAGACCTTTCACTTTGTTTCTTCTGCTGGTTCAGACCCAGAGCCCTTGCTAGGAGGGGAAGGACAGACAGGAACAGGGCAAGAAGGGACTGGATGGGGGCAAGCCAACGACAAAAGGAAAACATTCCAGAGCCACCTCAGCCAAACTTGTGAGGCTCGCAATGACCAGGAGAGTGATCTCTGCCCTCCTTAGCCCTCAGCAGCCCAGCCCCAGCTTCCCAGACAAGGTTTTGGGCTCACACAGCCAGAAGGAAGCCATTCACACACACAAGCAAACAAGCACACCCAAGTATACGTGCACCCAGCATTCAGCAGGGCGAGCCTCTCAGCCCCAGCTTGGGGCAGGAGCCAGGTCCCCAAAGGACAGGTAGGCACACCCCGGCAGCAAAACAGCAATGTCTGTCCTCAGCGAAGTGGCCGTTTCTCCTCCAGGAGAAGCAGCTTCTGGGCTTGGTGCGGTGAGCCCAGCAGACCTAACTCCTGGCACATAGCCATGGCAGGAGAGAGAGCTCAGCTCTGGCCAGCACTGACCCCAGCTCATGACCAGAGTCCACCAGGGCCTGAGCTGTGGCGATCCTGGCAACGAGCGGAGCCAGGTCCTGCCTGGACCTCCCATCCCTCGCAAACCCCGAATCTGCAGGGACACAGGGCCCCTCCCCTCCTCCCCTCTCCAACCAGCCTCTGTCCCTTGGCCGTGATGAGGGCAGGAGGGCCTGGGGTGCCGGGGTGGGGCAGGGACAACACCACCTGAATCAGTCTGAGAGCCACCAGCAAAAACTTGCTGTAGCAATCTAGGCCCTGCCCAGAGCATCCACTTCTCAAATGGCAGCCAGCAGCAGGGCCTGTCCTCCCCAGGCATCAGTTCTCACTGCTAAGAAAAGCCCCAAGAGGAATCCCTGATCCTGCTCCTCTGGAAGGCTTCGTGGGTGACAGCCTGGGGCATGAGGGAGAACAAGGCTGGTGGGCTCCAAGCCGGCCCGTGGCTGGACGGAGTCGTGTAGGGCGAGCTTTCCCCAGGCCAGGTGACATCTGAGCACGGCTGCCTTGGAGTGCAGCCAGCATGGGACCCACCTGTTGTGCGCTGACCGCTGGCTTTTGGGCCTTGCCATTTCCAAGCCTGGCCAGGCCTGAAAGAGAACCCTGGGGTCTGCCTGCTGGGCCTGGGTGCCCGAGGGAGGGCTCAGCTGAGACTAATTAGGAAAATCATCCCGTATCACCCCATCCTCAGAGGCCAGGATGCTCACAGGTGGGAGGAGGGCTGGGAAGTCACCAAGTTCGTGGCCCTGCTCAGTGAGGAGCCCCACAGCCCCAGCCCCCCAGTTCTTTCTGTACATTCTTCAGGGCAAGCCACACAAAGCCACCCTAAGCAGGCTGCTCTCCCAACTCGCCATGAACCCACTCATGTTCCTACTACCTCCCCACCATGCACTGTCCTCAGCACAGAGCCCACGCTCCCCACAAGCCTGCCGTCTGCCAGCCCCAGCGCCCTCTCCCCGCCACACCTTCTGGCTCCAGCTCTGAGCATCCTTGCAGCACGCACACTGCAGCCCTCTGGGTACCTCTGGGCCTCCACCCCAGCTCTTCTCTGCCTGGGAAACCCTCTCCCCTCCTTTGCTGAGTTCATTCCTGCTCTCCCTTTGAGTCTCAGTGGAAAGGCCCCTTCTCTAGGTGGCTTCTATGAGCTCCAGGCCTCCTCCGGATTCCCCATGCAGCTCAGACCTTGCAATTCCATCAGACTGGAAGTTGTACATCCAGCCCCTGTGCTGTGGGTGTGTCTGTCCCTACGGAGGTGCTTGGAAAGACATGCTAGTGACATACCACTTCCAGGAGAGGACCGAGGCTAAGGACATGTTCCAGAGCCAGAGCATACAGGCCGTGGACCCCAACCATTGTCCTCTCAGTGGCTGTTCCTTTCCAGGCCAAAAGGACAGCTGCCCCTTGGGTCCACCAGCCTCTCCCCCAGCCTACCTCAGGAGCCCTGGGCCTGAGCAGGGATCTTCAGGGTTGGCAGGACGGAGATGTTCTCCTCTAGTCTTACAGGGGGTATGACACCAACAGGGGAACAGAGCGCAGGCCAGGCCTTCCCAACAGAGCTTCCTCAGACTGATGGAAGGGCAGGGTCCCCAAACCCCAGCCCCATCTGTGCCCCTAAGCACACAGCACTTCTGTAGCCATTGGCCCCATGTAGGACAGGAGAGTACGATGTGGGGTCAGGAAGCACCTTTCTTTGGGAGGGAATCCCAGCCCCTCACCCTCCCTTGTTCTCTCCTGGAGGATCTCAGCACAGAAAGGTATCTGGAGAGGAGGAGCAAGCCAGGGGTCAAGGCTGGGGTGGAGAGCCTGGTGACCACTACAGCCAGGATATAGGACCGCTCCCTCACTCTCCTCTGTAGCAGCAGAGGGTCTCTCTAGGCACCGGGGCTGCCCCAAAACCCCACCATGGACCCAGGTGAGATCCAGCAGCAGCCCCTCCCCCACCATCAGGGGACAGGGTGAAAGCCAAGTTGGGAGAGAGGCAAGGAGGCAGGGCCAGGGGATGGTGAAGAGAGAGGTCAGGATGGTGGCACAAAGGAAAGGCTGACCAGAGCTCAGGATGATAGGAGTGACCACCACAGAGTGGCCATGAAGCCAGGCCAGGTCTCACCATTCCCACATCACACATGCCCACATCTGATTCCACCATCTCTCCCCTTAGCCTGAGAACACGGAAGGGCAGGCAGGCAGCACACAAGCCCACATGGCCTCTTACCCTGAGAGCACGCCCAGCACCAGGTTGAGCATGAAGAAGGAGCCAATGATGATGAGAGGGATGAAGTAGAGCCAGTTCCAGGTGTTACCAGCTGCATCATTTGTCTGGAAGCAAAAAGGAGATGAGGAAAAACAGGTGGACAAGACACATAGCCCTGGATGTAGAAGTGCCCTTGGGCCCTCCTCAAATACCTGGCAGGGCCTAGGCAGGGAGTGTTCAGGTGTTCGGGGGTCGAGGCAGGACCCACACCAGACCTGCCTGCCCTTGCCCCACAGAGCTTTCTTTGAAGCTGCCTTGGAGCTCTCAAAGGACCAAGGACAATTAGCACTCCTGGTCACTGCCCAGCAAAGCTGAAAAGGCAAGGAGTAGTTCAGGGAGCCAAAGGCTCCCAGGATACCTGGAAGGCTGTATGCCCAGTCTCTGCTTGGACACCTTTCCTATTCTTCCCAGGTTACCGGACATACCAGTCAGCTCTAAAGACATTTCTCCTGAATGGAGCCCACGGGCACCAGGCCCAAGTCTGATCTTCTGTCTGCAGCAGCTTCCACAGCTCAGAGGCAGCGAGCCCCATGCCATATTTCCCCCATATCAAGAGAAGCCCACAAGTCCCCAGGGAACAGTTCTCACCATGTGCCTGGCTTAAGCCACAAGCCAGCACTCAGGCATGATCTAAAAACTGAATGCAAAGAAGGGCATCTCTCCCAGACCTTATGACTTTTATAGCCTGGGTCTCATGACATAATACCAAAAGTGTTCAGTTTTCAACTGAAACTCATTTGCCATGCCAAGAACCAGAAAAAGCGCAAACTGAATGAAAAAAGGCAATCATTAGATGCCATGATGGTTAATTTTATGTGTCAATTTGACTGGGCCACAGGGTCCCCAGATATTTAGTCAAACATTATTCTGGGTATTTCTGTAAATGTGTTTTTGGATGAGATTGACATTTTAATTGATAGAGTAAAGCAGATTGCCTTCCATAAGGTGGTAGACCTTATTCAATCAGTTGAAGGTCTGAATAGAACAAAAAAACCCAACTCTCCTCCAGGTAAAAGGAAATTCTCTAGTAGATTGCCTTCAGACTTCATCTGTACCATTGGCTCTATTGGGTCTCCACCTGCTGGCTTTCAGACTGAAACTGTACCACTGTCTCTCCTGGGTCTTGAACCTGCCAGCCTAAACTGCAGATTTGGACCTGCCAAGCTCCATAATCAGAAGAGCCAATTCCTAATAATCAATTGATCAATCTCTCTCTTTCTCTGTCTTCATACATATCTAAATACACACACATACATGTATATATCTTATTGGTTCTATATTTCTGGAGAACCCTAACTGACACAGATTGCCAACACTAAGATGACAGAGATGATAAGAGGAGAAAAATCACAGGTCAATAATAAAATGACAAATTAACCAATTTTAAAATGGGAAAAGAATCTGAATACCCACTTCTCCAAAGAAAATATATAAGTGGTGCAATAAGCACATAAAAGATGCTCAATATCATAAGTCATTAAAGGAAATGCAAATCAAAGCCAAAATGAAATACCACTGTGGATAAAAAGGAACACTCATGCACTGTTGGTGGGAACACAACCTGTGCAGCCACTCTGGAAAACAGTATGGAGGTTCCTCAAAAAGTTAAATATAGAACTACCCTACAACCCAGCAATTGCACTACTGGGTATTTACCTCAAAAATACAAGAACAATAATTCAAAGGGATACATGCACCCCAATGTTTATACCAGCATTATTTATAATAGCCAAGATATGTTAACAGTCCAAGTGTCCACTGATGGACAAATGGATAAAGAAGATGTGATAGGGCGCCTGGGTGGCTCAGTTGGTTAAGTGTCTGCCTTCGGCTCAGGTCATGATCCTGGAGTCCCTGGATCGAGTCCCGCATCAGGCTCCCTGCTCGGCGGGGAGTCTGCTTCTCCCTCTGACCCTCCCCCCTCTCATGTGCTCTCTCTCATTCTCTCTCTCTCAAATAAATAAGTAAAATCTTAAAAAAAAAAAAATAAAGTCTTAAAAAAAAAAGATGTGATAAAAAAATAATAAAAAAAAAGATGTGATATAGATAGATAGATAGATAGATAGATAGATAGATAGAGATAGAGATAGATATATATGAATATGAAATCTTGCCACTTGCAACAATATGGTTGGAGCTAGAGAGTATTATACTAAGTGAAATAAGTCAATCAGAAAAAGACAATACCATATGATTTCACCCATATGTGGAATTTAAGAAACAAAACAAATGAGCAAATGGAAAAAAGAAAAAAAGAAACAGAAACAGAAAGACAAACCAAGAAATAGACTCTTAACTATAAAGAACAAACTGATGGTTACCAGAGGGGACATGGGTGGGGGAATGGGTGAAATAGGGGACGAGGATTAAGGAGGGCACTTGTCATGATGAGCACAGGGTGATGTATGGAGGTGCTGAATTACTATATTGTACACCTGAAACTAAAAAAAACATGTAAAAAATAATAGAAATCACTTATATCATGAATGAATGAATATTTTAAAAATTAAAATTTAATTTTACTAGGATGCTTAAAATTAAAAACACAGCCGATAACAAGTGTTGATGAGAATGTAGAGAATTTAGAATGCTTGTGCACTCCTGCTGGGATGTAGGGTGCTGCAGCCACTGTGGAAATCAGTCTGGCAACTCCTCAAAAGTTTACACACAAAGTTACCATATGATCTAGCAATTCCATTCCTAGGCATATACATAAGGAAAATAAAAATATATTCCACACAAAAACTTGTGTACATTTATTCATAGTAGCATGATTCATAATGTAGAAAAGTTGAAACAACCCAAATTTCCATCAACTGATGAAATATAAACAAAATATGGTATATTCGGGTGCCTGGGTGGCTCAGTTGGTTAAGCGACTGCCTTCGGCTCAGGTCATGATCCTGGAGTCCCGGGATCGAGTCCCGCATCGGGCTCCCTGCTCAGCGGGGAGTCTGCTTCTCCCTCTGACCCTCTCCCCTCTCATGCTCTCTTTCACTCTCTCAAATAAATAAATAAAATCTTTAAAAAAAAAAAAAAATATGGTATATTCACTTAATGGAATCATATTTGATAATAAAAGCAATGAGACACTGACACTTGCTACAACATGGACGGACCTTAGAAACACAAAAGTTGACATATCCACTATGATTCCATTTATAGGGAATGTCTAGAATAGACTAACAGACAGAGACAGAAATATATTAATGGTTGCCAGCAGCTGGAGGATGGAAGAATGGGGAGTGACTGCTAATGGACACAGGGTTCCTTTTTGGTGGACAAAAATCTTCAAAAATTAGATAACGCTGATGGTTGCACAACCCTGTGAACATACAAGAACCATTAACTGTATACTTTAAATTGGTGAATTTCATGGTATGCAAATTATATCTTAACAAAAGTGCTTTTTGGAAAAAAAATCCATAAAAGAAATCTCTAGACCCAGATTGTAGAATTCTACCAATTCTCTAAAAAAGAAATAATACCACTTACATAAACTCTTCTAGAAAATGGAAGAGGAGAAGCTACTTCCTAATTCCTTTTCTAAATCTTGTATTGCCCTCATACCATACCAGACAAGACAATTCAAAAGAGAAGGAAATCACAGACCCAAAGCCCACATGAATATAGATGCCAGAATCCTTAATGAAATATTAACCAATAGAATTAAGCAATATATAAAAATAATTATATACCATGACTATGTGGGGTTTATTCCAAGGATGTCAAGCCATTTCAAAATTCAAAAGTCAATGTAATCCACCATATTAACAGACTAAAGAAAAAAATCACATTATCATATGCAGAAAAAATATTTTATAAAATTCAACACCCATGCATGATAAAACCTCTCAGAAAAGTAGGAATAGGGGAACTGCCTCAATATGAGAAAGGGCATCCACAAAAAAACAAAAAAACTTGCAGGTAACATTATATTTAACAGTGAAAAACTGAATGATTTTCCCTAAGATTAGGAACATAGAAATATATCTGTTCTCCCCATTCTTATTTAACATAACGTGGGAAGTTTCAGCCAGTGCACTAAGGCAGGAAAAGGAGCTGGAAGGCATAGAAACATATGTAGGACTTGTATGCTGAAAACTACAAAATGCTGATTAAAGAAATCAAAGGTAATCTGCATAAACTGAGAGATATACCATGTTCATGGATTGGAAGACCCAACATAGTAAAGATGCCAATTCTCCCAAATAGAATAAAATGGGAAAGATCAGTCTACCTGGTTTAAAAGATTTATTTACAGCACAACTACAGTAATGAAGATTGTGTGGTATTGGTAGAGAGGGACACATAGATCACTGGAACAGAAACAGACCCACAGGGCATCTGCCTGGCTAAGTCAGTGGAGCAGGCAACTCTTGATCTCAGGATTTTGAGTTCAAGCCCCACACTGGGTATAGAGCTTGCTTTAAAAAGGAAAGAAAGAGAAAAAACAGACCCACACAAAATACACCCAACTTTTTGGGCAGAGGTGCAAAAGCAATTCAATGGAGAAAACATAGCCTTTTCAACAAGGGGTGCTAGAGGAACTGGACATTCATAAGCTCAAAAGGTGAAGAAGGAAGAAAGGAAAGAAGGAAAGGAAGAAGGGAGGGAGAGATAGGAAGAAAGAGAGAGAGAGAATCTCAACCTAAACCTCACACTTTATACAAAAATTAACTCAAAATGGATCACAGACTTGCATGTAAAATGTAAAACAATAAAACTTTCTTTTAAAAAAGTAGGCGAAAATCTTCAGAATTTAGGAGTTGGCAAAGAGTTCTTAGACTTGACCCCAAAAGCCCAATCCACAAAAGGAAAAATTGATAACTGGACTTTATCAAAATAAAAAATGCTTGTTCTGTGAAAAAAAATGCTTGTTCCATGAAAGACCAGCTGAAGAGTATGAAAAATCAAGTTAATGACTAAGAAAAAATATTTGCAAACCGCGTATCTGACAAAGAACTAGTTTCTAGAATATATAAAAATTCCAAAGTAAAATAACAATCCAAACAGATTGTGGACAAAAGATATGAAGAGAGATTTCACTGAGGAAGACATAGGAATAGCAAATAAGTATGAAATGATGCTTAACATCATTAGCCATTAGGAAGTGCAGACTAAAACCATAATGACACATCAGTACACACTTACCAGAATGGCTGAAGTTAAAAACAATGACAACATCAAATACTGGTGAGGATGCTACATTATTCACACACTGCTGGTGAGAGTGTAAAAGGATACAGTCCTCTGGGAAATTTTTAATTTCTTAAAAAACTAAACATGCAACTGTTTTACAAACCAGAAATTGCACTCCTAGGCATTTATCTCAGAAATGAAAATTTATGTTTGCACAAAAACCTGTATACAAATGTGTGGAAGAGCTATGTTCACAATAGCCCCAACCTGGAAACAGTCAGGATGTCCTATAACGGGTGAATGTTGAGCAAAGTATAAAGTCCACCACACCACAGAAGACTGCTCAGGGATTAAAAAAAAAAAAAGAACCAACTACTGACACACAGTAATCTGGATGAATCCCCAAAGAATCATGTGAGTGAAAGTAGCCAATACTAAAAAGTAACACACAGTATGGTTTCATTTACATAACCTCTTTGAAATTACAGCTATGGCAGACAGATTAGTGGTTCAGAGGGATGGAGGGGGAGGGTAAGAGAGAAGTGGGAGTGGCTACAGAAGGGCTACAGGGGTCCTGCTGGGATGGAACCTTCTGTATCTCCACTGTGTCAGTGTCAGCATTCTGGTTGGGATACAAGCCTTCTTGTATCATTAGAAGGTACATGGGACCTCTCCGTAGATTTCCTACAACTGCATGTAAACCCTCAATTATCTCAAACAAAGTTTAGTTTTACAAAAACAGCCAATCCCCATATCTCCCTGCAGTTACCTCCCACTACACCTCCTGGGAAACTCCTTGCAAGAGAGGACTCTATCTGCCGTCCTCATTCCATACTGCCTTCTCCTGCACATTCCAAGACTTTATCCCCACCTCTAACACTGCTCTTGTCAAGTTTAGCAGCATCTTTCTCGACCTCTCAGCAACATCTGACTTGGTTGATCACTTTTTTTTTTTTTAAGATTGTATTTATTTATTTGACAGAGAGAGACAGAGTGAGAGAGGGAACACAAGCAGGGGGAGGGGAGAGGGAGAAGCAGGCTTCCCGCGGAGCAGGGAGCCCGATGCGGGGCTCGATCCCAGGACACTGGGATCATGACCTGAGCCGAAGGCAGACGCCCAACGACTGAGCCACCCAGGCGCCCCGGTTGATCACTTTCTGAAAACTTTTTTCTTGGCTCTCCTTCCGACACAGCTCATGGTGGTGTTCCTACCCTGCCTCAACGGCTCCACCTTGGTCTCTTTTGCCTGCTCCTTCTTTCCTACTTGGCTTCTGAATGTTGGAATTCCACCAACAGCCAAGTTTGGGGAGGGCTCAGTCTTTGCCCTTCTTTGCTTCTCCTTCTACAAGCTTTGCTGAGACAATCACATCCTCTCCCAAAATGTTGAACACTATCCATGACCTCAGACAGACACCCTCAGCCCTGCCGTCTCCTCTGAGGTCCCTGTCACATACCCAGCTGTATACGCAGCAACTCCCTTGAATGAAAATAGTTCTCTGAAACGTTATGTGGCCAAAGCAGAGGCCTTGGGCTCCACTACTACTCCACTGAAACAAAACTGAGCAAATACCTCGCTCCCAAGTCTCCCTTCTCAAGAAAAGGCACCACCTCTCCCAGGGCTGAAGTCACATCCTCTTTGGCTCTTCTTTCCCTCACATTGCACACCCAATTGACGAGCAAGCCCTCCCTGTGCTCAACACACAGACTTTGCACCCATATATCTGAACACCCCTTCTTCAGATCTTTATGTAACCAGTACGGTGGACATATGCAAAACCATATGTATCTACTCATAAACCAACTTTATTTACTTCCTACTGTCCCTTTGAACATACTCATCTTCCTGGATAAAATTTGGTTAAGTCCTGTTACTTTTCTGATAACTCCTGGGTAACAGGAAGTTCTAAAATCACTTCAAGTAAAAACAGTCTCAATTCAGTGATTAAGTGTCCAGTCCCAGGTGGCAATAAACTACTTAACATGCTTAGCACTGAGAATATCCACTCTTTCAGCTGCCTGCCGCAGCTGGCGGCTTTCACGGGGAGATGGGGCATGGTCCCTCTTTGCCCCTCCACACCTAACACTGTTCCTTCTTCCTCAGCTTGCTGTTGGGTTTCTGACCCCAACACCCTCCAAGCAGGGGAGGGGGAGGAGGGGGCAGGCAAGTTGTGCCATGCGAGGCACTGTCCTGAGATCATCTCTTCTCTCTGCGCCTGACAGAAATTTCCTGCTGACCTGTCTCCCACAAGGCACTTCTCTGGGTTCTTTTAGGACCCATTTGACTTCTCTTACTTTTCAAAATGCAGGCAAGGCATTTCTCCCTCAGTCGGAGCACTCCCCCACCCACCACTGCCAGTTTTTCAGCAGTCATTCTAAACAGATGTTCTCTGCTGAGACCTCATCATCCCCCTGGTCAGAATTTAAATGGGCTCCAGGCTGCCCACTATCCCCTGGCTACAGCTGGTCCATGAGAAGCACTCACACATCCTCCTCCCCTGTTCCCAACATCAAGTGTTCTCTCCATCTCTCTCCATCCGCCCCACTGCTGCGGGCCAATGGCTCCTCCCCCGACATACAGGCACTGTCTTGAGCCTCCACATTCAAGGAGCATGTCTGAAAGGGCCATAAAAGCCGCACTCACTGGGCTGGAGGAGAAGGGTACGTTCTCTCTCCAAAGAGCCCCCTTTAAAAACCCTGTCTGATTTGCAACAACCCTCCCTGTTAGTGTGGACAGTGGACCAAGATCTTGGCCACCTGCTCTGGGCACCAGCCTCATAGCTCACCACAGTCATTGTGTCCTGGTGCCTTGCCAAACCCCCAACGCACAATCCCATAGCGCCTGTATGTCTGGCTTCCAGACCTTGCCAGGCCTTGCTTTCACAAGGTTCTCTAACTCATCACTCCTTGCTCCTCATCCTCCTTTGTTGTCTTCAAAGCACTTACCATTATTAGGCCTTTATTGAAGGCCTCCTGCTCGCTACTGTACAAGGAGTATCTCGGGGAGTGCCCAGAGAATGGTTTCCATGGAAATATGTGTCTGATGAATCCTCTGTGGCTCTCTTGACCAGTGCCTCCTGCCCCAGGGTCAAGTTCCTGCCCAGCCCCTCCCCCACAGGGCACAGACCCACCAGTCTGAGTCACCTGGGCCGATGGCCAAGTCCAAGTGGGCACCGAAAGCTGCAGAAACCTGTTCTAGCAGTCCTTGTTCAGGTGGGGTTGGCAGGGATGTGGCCAGCTCAGAACTATTTTTAGGGTCCGTCTTTGGGAAATTACTCTTTGATTGGCTGCAGGAAGAGAAGAGCCAAGCTCCTCATAACCGCCTTTGTGCCCATTCCTCTTTTCCTCAATTAAAAAGAGCCTGTCATGAGACACGACCCCCACTCCAAAGAGGGATCTGGTTCAAGGGACTTTGGGCCAGCTTTTCCTTAACTCCTCATCTTCCCTGTGCCGGCTCAATGAGCATTTACCAAGCATTTGCTGGACGCCCAGCCCTGAGATCTACCTGGGTCTCTATGAACCCAGGGAGAAGGCACAGAGCAAAGGGCCCCAGTCTGTCCCTTTCCTCCCATCCATCACGCCACCAGACTACACCACCATCGTTTCCTCCCCAGGCTCCTTGAGGCTGAGGAGCATAGGGCTCCAGGGGCTGATAGCCCAAACCCCACCTCCGCTTACAAGTGGCAGGCTCAACATGAAGTATCTTGTACTGCAGGGTCCTCCACCCGCAGTACCCATGCAGAGCACACTCTAGCTATCCAGAACACAGCCATCTACTAGCTGTACCTTTCCAGCCAAACCTTCCAAGACTCCTAGCTTGTGTGCACCTTCTTTCTCTACCTCCCAAAACCCCTGAGGGCCTAATTTAACTGTGCTCATGCCCTGGCGGCTCACAGGGCTATGGGGGGCGGAAGGTAGCTAGGGCTTTTGTCACACAAAAGAAGAGGCAGCGTTCTGCTCAAGCATTCAGGGTAGAGCCCTCCAAGAAGAGCTTCAGGTGGAGGGGAGATGGGGGAGCGAGACGGGTCACCAGGCAAGGGCCTTAGACCAGTTTCTGTCTCGGGCACCAACCCAGACTGCCACTGTGATGGGCAGGTACTCTAATGGGCAAGAGGGTCAAGGGCAAACAGTACCAGAGAGACGCAGCAGAGAAGACAGAAATGTGCAGGACACACGCTCTGACCCCAGAATCCCAGCGTCATCAGATAGGTCTCCCTACACGCCGGCTCCGTGCGGCCCTGAACCCTGCCCTGCTCTGTCTTCATCCCACAGCCTAGGGACAAGGCGAGGCCAGCAGGCTCCACTTCCCCTCACTCCATCCAGAAAACGCAGCAGGCATGGCAGCGCTGGTAGTCCCTAAGCTGCTGCTAGTCTCACGGCCTTGAGCAAATTAAACAAGCTCTCCATGCCTCAGTTTCTTCCTTGTGTGATGGGGTTCTTGAGATGATTCTATGAGTTAACAGGGATGAGGCCCTTCACGCAGGGCCTAACTCGCAACAAGCTTGCGGGGAGCCTGAGGGTCATGCTGCGGCCATCTCGACCATCAGCCAGAGCATCTCTGGAAGTGTCCGCCTGGCCCTCAGTGTTACTTTCAGACGAGAAGCTGTCCTGGAGACTCTAGGACCAAGGTCCAGAGCTCGAGTGGACAGTGAGGACAGTGAGGCCCTTGGTGGAGCCATCCGGAGGAAAGGCCTATAGTTCATCCTACAGTGGACAAAGGAGCTTGGGACTGGGCAGAGGCTCGTGGGTCAGAAACATCACCCCAAATGAGACCCCAGGAGCTCCAGGGCCCATCCACAGTCCCAGAGCCAAGACGCAACTCACGTTGTAGAGGATGTCAGTCCAGCCCTCCATGGTGATGCACTGGAATACCGTCAAGATGGCAAACAGGATATTGTCAAAGTTGGTGATGCCAAAGTTGGGCCCTGGCCAGTATTCCCGACATTCAGTGTCACCCTCACACAGCCGGGCTGGGGCCTCTTTGCCACAGGGGAAGTCACCCACTGGATCTGGATCTGTGAAGAGAAGAATGAAGCACAGACCCTGAGCCCAGAAACACCAAATTCTCCAACCCCTGCTGGGATTCCTGGGCTGTGGAGACATCGGGGCGGGTGGGGGGTAGGAATCAAGCACCAATGGAAATCCTCCCTCGACTTCCCACCATCCCTCCGTGCACCGACTTTCTCCCCGTGCCTGCAATCCGCCTTCCCCTGAGCTCAGACCAAACTCTTCCTCTCGACTAGAACCTGCCCCTCACTGTTTACTTATTCACCTGAAAATCAAAAAAGACAAAGTCCTAACATTCAATTCTCCCTTCCACTACCACCCTAATTTCTCCCTCACAGCCAAGCCACCACCCAGACTCCCGACATGCAGATCTGCCTGTCACTCCGGAGCCAGTACCAAGCTGGAGTCAGCCCCTGCGGTCCCTGCTCATCAGGCAGGTCAGCTCAGAGCTCAACCCACGTGTGCCCAGAGGCTGGCGGGGTGCCGCAGCGCCCAGGCCTCACTGCGCTGGCCCCTGCAGAGTCCATGTGCTTCCACCAGCCTTGACAGGAGGTTTTTGAAAATCATGAATGATTTAGATTTTAGTAAAAGCTTTCTCTGCATCGATTGAGATGAACATATGGTTTATCTGCCTCACTGCAAAATACACCCAGAACCCAACCCGTTCTGACCACCTCCCCAAAACAGCCTGGCCACAGCCACCATCTCCTCTGGACGGAGATATTAGCCTCCTACTCGAGCCTGTTTCTGCCTTTGCCCTCCTGGAGCACCCAGAACAATGAGATGACATCACTCCTCATTCAGAGCCCTCCACCACCTTCCTGACTTCTCTCCGAATAAGACTCAGGTTCCCACCACAGCCACGGAGCCCGCGTGATTTCCCCTCTGTTCTCTTTGCTCCTCACTCTGGCCTCTGCACGCACTGTTCCTTGTAACTGGAGCTCTCTGGCCCGGTGGCCACCCAGCAATCCCTCTCACCGCACTCTCATCACTGCTAGGTGGTCACCTCAGGAGAGAGGCCTCCCCTGGCTGGTCTCTGTGAAGCAGGCTCCCAAACTGTTCTATTGCAAATTCTCCTTCTGTTTCTCGCTAGAAGTTACTACAATCTGTGATCGTTGTGTTTATGTGTTTCTTCACGTATGTGTTTTCCAGGTTGCGGTGTGTGTCCCCAACTGGAACATAAGCTCCACCCCATTCACCTGGCACCTAGGGCAGGGCCTATCTCCAGGATGAATGAGTCCGAGGGGTGCTGCCAGGCCTCACCTGTGCCGTTGGGGAAACAGGCCTTGTGGAATTTGCCCATGTAGAACTCGAGGCCGATGATCGCGAACATAAGGATGGCGAAGAAGAGAAGCAACCCAATCTGCAGGAGTGGAACCATGGCCTTCATGATGGACTTGAGCACCACCTGCAAACCTGGGCCAGAGCAGCCACAGCAGGGCAGGTCAGAGGAGAGTGGGCAGTGCAGGAGCGTGGATGGGGGTGTGGGCAGACCAGCCAGAGCCTGGGCTGGGCAGCACTGGGGGTCCCGGGGCAAGGTGCTGAGTTGGGAGCCCTCAAAGTAGGGAATGGAGCAGGGAGTATGGGGAAGCATGAGTCTTGGGGGAATAGCATGCGCTTACAGGAGAGTCCTCAGGGTAGGGGACCAAACGTAAGTCTTGGAGGGAAGTGGACGAGCAATGTCCCAAAGCAGAGGAGAAGCAGGGTGTGGGGTGTCAGAGTATGAAGTCTGGGGAGGGATGTGGACCTATGGAGGGCTCTGGGTGGCACAGCGAGAGCAGAGAGTCCTAAGGGGAAAGGTGAGGGGGTGCTGGGAGAGAGAAGCAGAAGATTCTGGCGGCTGAGAGCAGGAGATCTTGGGAGGGAAGTACAGGAGTTCCCAACAGGCCCAGTTCCTTAGGGACCTGAAGCAAAGGACCCGCTCGCAGGAGTGCTGGACCACTAACCATGAGGCATGGCTCTGTCCAGGCCAAAGGAACTCAGCACACAGAGGAAGCTCAACCCCATCGCCTCCTTCCCACCTGGCCCCAGCTCTTAGATACAGGCCTTTGCTTTCGCCTGGCAGGGTCGCGGGGCAGAACAGGGGCTTCCCTGAAGTGGCCTCAGGGGGACACAGCCCTAGGTCCCTGCCCACCTGGGGCTCTGAGAGAAACCCAACACCAAGGTAACCCTGGCCATCCTCCTGCCCAGGCTTGGCTCCTTGAGCAGCTGAATCCAGGAGCATGTCTTAACCTGGCCTCAGCTGTCCATGGCCCTGCCAAGCCTGACCCAAAACAGGTGATCCTTTGCAGCCTCTGGCTATCTTCTCAGGCATCCTGCCCACCACCTTCTCAATCTCTTATCTGTACTTTAACCCCAGAAAAAGAAGCAAAGAGCTGGAAATATAGCAGAGAATGTGAGGAGAAGCAAAGCTTCCAGCTGGGGAAGCCAAGTCAGGGCAAAACAACAGGGCCACTTTCTGGGCCTCTTCACACCTGGTTCCCGGGGGTCAGGAGCACTGAGCTTAGAGTCACCAAAGCCAAAGGGGCCACTGGTTAGGGCTTAACTGTGTCCATGGCCATGGTGGAGTTGGGGGAGGAGGTTAGTGATCCAGGTAGGCTTGGGCCTAATTGCTCTTGCCAGACTCACTCGGAATCCCAGACACCAACTTCAGGGGCCTGAGCACGCGCACAGCCCGCAGGGTCCGCAGGTCAAAGTCAGTGCCAGCCGTGGCCAGGATCCTGGCAGGAAAAGAGAAGGAGGAAACTAAAGGCTTCCATATTCAGGTGAGAGAACACATGCCCCACCACCCCATGTCCTGTCTCCCAAGAACAGTGACACCATTTTGCCTGTGTCCTCCACTGTCCAAACACAGGGCTGGCACAGGGTATGAGACTTGCCAGGCAGGAGGAGGCAGGGACTCAATTCAGACGTCCCCACAGTAATGTTAGCAATGGCTGTTTCCAGCATGACCATCCCTCCAGCTCGAAGGAATCACCCTGAGAGGACACTTGGTCTCTGGCGCCTGGCCTGGCCTTGAATCTGCCCTCCAACTAAATCCAAGCCAGAACCAGGTCCCCAAACCAACCCCAATTGCACTGCAAACAGCCTCATAAGAGGTGGTGAGGAGTGGAAACAGGGGCAAAACAGAGGCTGAGGTTCCTGAGCAGGCACCACACATGCCCTTCTTCACCTTCTCTCAGGAGAACAGTGGGGTGGGGCAGGGAAGGTGGAAGAGAAGGTTCAGGGGACTCAGGAAAGCCATCATAATCAGTTCCATTAGCAGAAAACATATTCCAATGTCTCCCATTTCAAAAAAACAAAAGATCTGATATCCACCTCTCAGCACGGCACATTTCTCTGCTCCCTTCACACCAAAGCTCAATCAGAGTGTCAGTCCTGGGTCTCCCCACCACCGTATCTTCCTGTCCCCATTAGGCTCTCACCCATACCATTCCGCTGATATGTCGTTCGAGCCTGTGTCTTGCCAACTCCGGAGGTCAAGTCTCCCTCTCTAAACAGTTTCTTCTCTGTCCTTTGGTCAACTCTCTCATTTCCCTCGAATTCCTCAGGAGCCCCTCCAGGTCTCGACTGCCACCTTTGTCTCATCCACCAGACTTGAGAAGTGGATGCCCTGGGGCTCACTCCCAACAGGATCTACGCCATAGCTCTGAATACCACAGCATGCTTATCACTCATAACCGCACACCTTTAACTCAAATCTAGAACTGAGGACTCATACATCCAGCTGCCTTTTTAACATTTCCACTTGGTTATCAAAAAAGTGTATCAAGCATTATATAATTAAAGAACTATTTTTTAAGCGTTAATGTTTAAAAGTGTTGAAACATGTATTTCAACACTTAAAAAGTCCAGAGCTGTTCCATTGTGGTGACTAAGAACTTTGATTCTTACCCCCAGCCTTGCTTCTTCCCCAATACCCACTCAGGGAGCACTATTCGTCAATTGTTATTTCAGCCAAAATCAGGGATTCACCCCTGACTCCTCTCTTTCCCTCACTTTACATTCAATGCACCAACAATCCTGGCGGCTCTGCATCCTGGACTCTTGGTGAAGAACGCTCTTGAGATATGTGGCAGTGAGAATAGAAATTGAGATGGAACTATGGTCAAAATAAGATGAAACTCTCAGTGGAAAGGAAAAGAGAGGCAACCAAAAAATAATCTATTCAAACCAAAAGTCCGGAGCACATGAAGAAACCCAATGCTATGAGAGACATTCAACTACCAAAATTGACTACTGGAAGATTAATTTTGTTCTGATGAAATCAACAAATTATGAAACAAACACAGCCAGAAACAGGTAGGTATTTTAAAGACTAGCTAGTTTTGTCAATAAACTATTTGTTTATTGTTATTAAAATAATATCAACAATAATAATAATAAATTACACTCTGGGCTGAAGACATGGTTTGAGAGCATTAATGATTTGGAAAATAGTACAGAGGCTAGTACTGAAGAACTCACCCACAGACATCAAAAAGCCAAAGAAGGAACATGAGAGAGAAATTGAGCAAAACAGAGGTTAGATCATATGCCCAGCACACATCCAGTGTGAGCTGTGGAAGAGAACAGGAGAGATGGTGAAGAAGCGACGTTTGATCCATTTACAATAGTATCAAGAAAGAATGAAATACTTGGGAGTAAAGTTAGCCAAGGAGGTGAAAGATTTGTACACTGAAAACTATAAAACATTGCTGAAGGAAATTAAACAACACTAAACAAACTTAAAGACATCCCAGAAACCAGAAACCTTAATATTGTTAAATGTCCACACTACCCAAGCAAACTACAGATTCGATGCAATCCCTATCAAAACTCCAATGACACTTTTTGCAGAAATAGAAAAATTCATCCTAAAATTCACATGGAATCTCGAGGGGGGAACCCTGAATAACCAAAGCAATCTTGAAAAAGAACAAAATTGAAAGACTCATTTTTTCTGATTTCAAAACTTACTACAAAGCTATAGTAATCAAAATAATGTGGTACTGGCATAAAGACAGACATACAGACCCACAGAATAAAACAATAACCCAAAAACAAATCCTCACACATACAGTCGATTGATCTTCAATAACAGTGCCCACACCATTCAATGGGGAAAAGACAGTCTTTCTACCAAATTGGGCTGGGAAAACTGAATATCAACATGAAAAAAAAAATAAGTTGGACCCTTAGCGTATATAGAAAAAGTACCTCAAAATGGATCTTTGCTTATCTAAACATAAGACCTTAAACTATGAAACTCTTAGGGAAAAAAATAGGAGAAAATCTTCATGGCATTGGATTTGGCAATGATTTCTTGGATATGACACCAAAAGCCTGGGCAATAAAAGGAAAACACATTGGACTTCATCAAAATTTAAAACTTTTGTGCATCAAAGTTCCCTATCAAGAGAGTAAAAAGGCAACCTACAGTGTGGGAGAAAATATTCACAAATCATTTGTCTTATAAGGGATTAATATCCAGAATGCATAAAGAACTCCTACAACTCAACAACAACAAAAACCCAATTTAAAAATAGGCAAAGGACTTGAATGGATATTTCTAAAAAATAAAGATACACAAATGGCCAATACATACATGAAAAGATGCTCAACATCACTAACCAGTGGGGAAATGCAAATCAAAACTACACTGAGCTACCCCCTCACACCCATTAGGATGGCTAGTATTAAAAAAGAAAAGAAATGTTTAAGTGCTAGTGAGGATGTGGAGAAACTGGGACCCTGTGCGCTGTTGGTGGGAATGTAAAATGGTGCAGCTGTTGTGGAAAACCATATGGCAGTTCTTCAAAAAAGTTGAACGTAGAATGACCATGTGATCCAGCAATTTCACCTTTAGGTATGTAACAAAAGAACTGAAAGCAGGGTCTAAGAGATATTTGTTCAGCTCATAGCACCGTTACTCACAACAGCTAAAAGGTGGAAGGAACCCAAGTGTACATTAACGGATGAAGGGAGAAGCAAGTTATGGTATTTACATACAGTGGGGTATTAATCAGCCTTAAAAAGGAAGGAAATTCTAACAGAAGATGCAACACGGATGAACCTTGAGGACACAATGCTGGTAAAATAAGCCAGTCACAAAAAAACCCCACAAATACTGCTGATTCCACTCACATGAGGTACTTAGAGCCATTAAAATCATACAGACAGAGAGTAGAATGGGGGCTGCCAGGGTCTGAGAGGAGAGCTGGCAAGTTAGGGTTTAACGGGGACAGAGTTTCAGATTTGCAAGGTGAACAGAGTCCTGGAGACAAAGGATAGTGTTGGCTACATTTAACACCACTGACTGCACTTAACAGTGACTCAGACGCTTGGGGCGCCTGGGGGGCTCAGGCGTTAAGCGCCTGCCTTTGGCTGGGGTCATGATTCCAGGGTCCTGCGATCGAGCCCCGCATCATGCTCCCTGCTCAGCGGGAAGCCTGCTTCTCCCTCTCCCACTCCCCCTGCTTGTGTTCCCTCTCTAAGTGTGTCTCTCTCTGTCAAATAAATAAATAAAATCTTAAAAAAAAAAAAAAAACAGTGACTCAGATGGCAAAGTTCATGTTCTTTGTGTTTCGCCACAATTTTATCTTATTTTATTTATTTATTTATTTATTTTTAAGAGGAGATGTCATTTCCTCCCTCATGTAGCCACGTCGCAGCCAAGCGGTGGTGAGCAGCCGCCCTGCGAGCAGAAGACAGAATTGTAGAATCATTTTGGAGAGCATTTGGCTACTTCTAGAAAACTTTAAAATGAGCATCCCTGTGACTCAGAAAACCACTTCTAATGCATACTAGACATGTCACACCAACGCCTGCAGAAATATGTGCGGGCATGTTCACAGCCACACTGTTCCTAATAGCGAAAAGCAAAAAAAACCCCTGCAGCTCATCACAGGAGAGAGGAAAAATTAACTGTGGTATATGAATGCGATGCAATGTTATTCTGTGTAACATAGGGATGGGCATGTAAAATTAGATAAACCTGCCCATATTAACATGGAAAATGTTTAAAACAATGTTAAGGGGTAAAAATGCACGTCACGAAGTAATGACGTATCCGTGTCAATACATACACACGAGCAATACTGTACATGACTTGTGGACACCGACACACGAGGTAGAAGTTGGAATACTCACACACACATTGGCGTCACAACCACACATCAGGACAGTCGCTACAGGAAGAAGGGGAGAGAGAAGGAAAGAAAGTTTGAGGGAGTGTGTGCAGGAGAAGTCAACTATCACTGCAGCGTTTTGTTTCTCTAAAAGAAGTCTCCAGATGGAACTGCCGATCGACCGGGGATCGCAAGGCAGGGGCGCCTGGCTGTGAACACCGTGAGCCGCGAGCGGAGTCTAGCCTAGGAAAGACGCAGCATGTTCAGCTGCTGAAGGGCACCTGGGAAGCTCCAACGCTGAGAAGAGACAAAATACACAGGAGGGACAGGAATTCCTTCCTGCGCCCATGGCCTTCTGTCCACCAGGCACCACGATCCCCACGACAGACCCTGGAATGTCAGTACAAGGGCCTCAGAAGCCGTACCAGCCAGCAGAGACACCTAGCACATGGAAACCGCTTTTGACATGTCAGAGTTGTCGTGGTCATGGGACAGGAAAACAACTTCTTGTTTTTTGATGAAGGTTTCAAATGTTTAGATGCAGGCAAGAATGTATCTGCAATCTTAAGAACCCTAACAACACAAAATCTACCCATGATAAAAGAATGACAGCCAAACGGCAGCCACGAGTGCTCTGAGAGCCCCCAGCACTGAGGACAGAGGCACCTGGTGTGACCTCACCCTCCGCCGACGAGGCACCCCAAAATGAATGGGAAGGAAGCCTCAACTTCATTTGTTCTGAGCTCATGGTTTCCTCAGCAGATGAGCATATTTAACCCCTGGGAAGACGTACAATTAAACATGGAAATGTTTATGAAAGTCAAACTTTCTGCATTATATTTTGGGTTACGATTAAGAGAATTTGTCAGAACACACCAACATCCCAAATGTGATTTCATCTAGCATCACATTTGCCCTGTGATTCTAATTTTATAACTGTAACGGAAAAATTGATTTAGACTTGTGATTTCTTTTTTTTTTTTTTTTAATTTTTTTATTTGCGAGAGAGAATGAGAGACAGAGAGCACGAGAGGGAGGAGGGTCAGAGGGAGAAGCAGACTCCCTGCCGAGCAGGGAGCCCGATGTGGGACTCGATCCCGGGACTCCAGGATCATGACCCGAGCCGAAGGCAGTCACTTAACCGACTGAGCCACCCAGGGGCCCTTTTTTTTTTTTTTTAAAGATTTTATTTATTTGAGAGAGAGAATGAGATAGAGAGAGAGCATGAGAGGGGGAGGGTCAGAGGGAGAAGCAGACTCCCCGCTGAGCAGGGGGCCCGATGTGGGACTGGAGTCCGACGCGGGACTGGAGCCCGACGCGGGACTGGAGCCCGACGCGGGACTGGAGCCCGACGCGGGACTCGATCCTGGGACTCAGGGTCATGACCTGAGCCGAAGGCAGTTGCTCAACCAACTGAGCCACCCAGGCGCCCCTAGACTTGTGATTTCAAGTTGAAAACTTAATAAATTTGTAAAAAGTATTGGGACATTTTAACAAACTTATGATTCATCATCTTTACACTTTAATTTACTGGATACACAACACTTAATTACTTAGGAAGATCCAGTTACAGTAAATTTGTAAATGAAATTTTAAATGTTTGACACTAAGTTTGTGAAATGGGATAAAACATTATTTAGAGTCACCTTGAAAGTCACTGTTAAAAATTGCTAAATGTATAAATATAATGCTTTGTAAGCTGAATCTAAAAATTTTTTTCCATTTTACTGAGAAATCACTGGCACACGACACTGTGAGTGTGTGGTGTGCAGCAGGATGTTTTGGTTTACCTCTGTTGTGAAATGATCGCCACGACAGGTCCAGCTAACACCCATCATCTCAGACACAGGTTTAAATGAGATGTGATGAGCTCCTAGGAGCCCCCTTCACAGCGTTCCCGTGTGCCCTACGGCAGCGACGGGCCCCGGGTTGCTCGTTGCACCCCTGGTACTTGCCGTCCTGATACTCTGACTGGAACTTTGTACCTTTTGACCACCTTACTCCAACTCCCCCTCCCCCCAACTCCCACTTCTGGTAACCACAAATCCGATCTCTTTTTCTATGAGTTTGGTGTTTTGCTTTGTTTTGTTCTGGTTTTGGATTCCACATAAAAGTGAGACCATATGGTATTTGTCTTTCTCCATCTCACTTCACTTAGCAAAATGCCCTCTAGGTCCATCCAACTTGTCACAAGTTCATCTAAATTTTTTAAAAAGAACTACATTTTTTTATTTGTAACTTTAATCAATTGAATGTTGATTCTTAGAAACTAAAACAGTTTCTGAATAATCTTCCATGCTCAAAATCCACTCTCAAGAGTACCAACAAACCCATTTTTATCAGGAAGGATTTCCTTTAAAATCAGATCATAAAATAAGAACTGCCACCATAATTCTCACTTAATCTTATTAAAGAGTTCTAGCGAACATAAGGGAACATGAATAAAAAAACAAGGAAATGAATACATAAAATGATTCTTTCCAAAGACAATGATAGAACTCCCAGGAACCTGGTCAGCAGCAGACTTTCTCATGGTGCTGTCCCAGGACAAGCAGCTGCAGCCTCGCCTGAGATGTGCTGAGGAGACTGGCCTCTGAGGGGGGCCCAGCACCAGGGGCGCAAGAAGCCCTGTGGGCGACTCTGAGGCCACTCAGGGTCTGGAGGCCCGGTGGCCAACAGCATCAACTTGAACACTGCCCTGCAGGTTTGCGAGGGCCCCTAACTTCAACTTTTGCAGAAGACAGAAAATAGCCTAGGGCCTTAAAGGAAAAGTATAGCACAGCGAGACCAAAAGCAATGACAGAAAAACGGGATGGAACAGCAGTGTGCTGAGAAATCTGGGCTGAGAAAAAACCAGAGCTGGCTGGAAGCCCACCATCGGCAAAGACAAAAATACAACTCCACCCAAACGCAACCTGCGTCCACACCTGAGCCCAGCGGCATGACGAGAACACAAATGCTCAAGTTAAAGGGATACCGGACATCACTGCTTCGAGATACCATGACACCAAACACTTCATCACACCGGCATCAATAAATACAAGCCACTTAGAAACAATTTTAAGGGTGTCTGGGGGACTCCGTCGGTTAAGCGTCTGCCTTCAGCTCAGGTCATGATCCTGGAGTCCCGGGATCGAGTCCCGCATCGGGCTCCCTGCTCGGCGGGGAGCCTGCTTCTCCCTCTGACCCTCCCCCCTCTCGTGCTCTCTCTCTCACTCTCTCTCAAATAAATAAATAAAATCTTAAAAAAAAAAAAGAAACAACTTTAAAAATATGAGAGACCTACATAAAGAAAACCACAACATCTTATTTACAAAAACAGGGGAGCACTGAATAAATGATAAGATATACTATAATCCTGGATAGACAGACAAAACATGTGTTTACTCTCCAGAAATCAATTTAGAGATTCTCAACAACTGAAACGATATCCCAAATGAATTCTTTGAACTACAACAAATTGATCTCAAAATTTATCTGGAAAAGTAAATAGGCAAAAAATTGAAGGAAGGTTCAGAAAACCCTCAGAAAAGAAGAGCCAAGAGTAAAGGACTCATTTAATGAGATACGAGAGCCTTACTCTCAGCTCAGGAAGTGGACCGCACACCAACATGCAGAGCAAGCGTCCACGGGTTCAAATCAAAACACTGAAGCAGGGGCTGTTCTATGTGACAAAGGAAGCGTAACCAAATGACGGGAAACTGAAGAATCTTTAAATATGATTTACAGAGGAAATAAGCCATCATCCAGCTTCTAGGCATTTGTCCCAAGGAAATAATCAGAGGTGTGGTTAAGATGCACGTATGTCTTGGGGTCTTATCTATAAAAGCAAAATTGGAAATAAACTACATGCTCGACGACCGAGGGTGGCCGAGGCCCATCCACGCGGCAGAAGAACCCTATCTTCAGAGCAAACCCTGTGGGAGGGGTGGCCGCTTGTGGTGGAAGCAGGATGCCCTCAACACCCCTGCGGTGTGATGCTAATTGTGTATTTTTAAGACCTACACATAGAAAAGGCTTGGAAAGAAATATTAACAGTGGTTATCTCAGGACAGCTGTGGGTCATTGTTTTTACTCTTTCCTATATTTGCATTTTAAAGTGAGAAAGTCAATATTTTTTATTTGTATAGAAAAGAAAAACGTCAACCCTTCACTGAAATTAAAAAATACAAAATAATAATAACTTTGAGGTACTTTAATTACAGACGTTATATTAACAACAATAACAGAAAGGTAGTTATCGCATACACCCTTGTATTCAGCAAGTATTTCTTGGTGCCTACTCTTCCCAGTCTTAGGCTCTAGAAAAATCCTGGAAAGCAAGGTGGTGACATGAGCCAGGGAGGGAGGCGGGGGTAGGGTGGTGGCTCCCCTCCCCTCCGGGACCAGCCAGTGCCTCCTTCCAGCTCCACACCTGGCAGGAAGTGCACACTCATAAGTGCTAGTGAAGAAGCACTGAACTTTCCAAAACAAAATGGCTAAGGATCCACAGAGGTAACTCATAAAACTAAACACAATTTAGTAATAGTGCAAACATACCCAAACCCACCAGTAATGGAAATCGAAAGGTAAAGCGGCAGTGAGATAGGGCTTTACACCCAAAAAATTAATGTGAGCTTTAGAAACGTGACATCTCGTGGTGGCAGAGTTGCTGTCAAGCTAATGATTTAAATAGAACTGGTGGGAATTGTAAACTAACACTTCCCATTTGGTTGGAAAACAACTTGGCAAAATGAAATGCACGCGTTTAAACACTTTTCACCAGTCCACTCTGGGAGCCTGTCCGATCGAAATAATGCAAACTGAAGAAGCCACAGTTACAAAGATAGGCACCGCAGTATTTTGGTTAATAACTCAGATGGAACAAGTCAGTGCTCAGCAACAGAGAAATACAACACAGCACCAATACGAGAAGAACTGGACACTGGGTGGCGGGGGCAAATGGTAACAACTTAGAGTAACGTCTTTGTGACACAATGAGACAGACAGACCCACATGGATGACATGAGAGAAGCCAGACACAAAGGGACTGCGCTTGTGTGAATGTCCAGAACAGAAAAATCCACAGACAGAAAGGGGACCAGAGGGGGCCAGGGGCTGGGAGGGTGGCAGGGAGGAGGGAGTGCAGATGGGTAGGTCTCTTTGGGGAGCTGATGGAAATGTTCTAAAATTAAGTTGTGGTAATGACTGTACAACTCTGGCCACGCTAAAAGCCACTGAATTATATGCTGTAAAAAACGAATATTATGGGGCACCTGGGTGGCTCAGTCGGTTAAGCGACTGCCTTCGGCTCAGGTCATGATCCTGGAGTCCTGGGATCGAGTCCCATGTCAGGCTCCCTGCTCGGCAGGGAGTCTGCTTCTCCCTCTGACCCTCCCCCCTCTCATGTGCTCTCTCTCATTCTCTCTGTCTCAAATAAATAAATAAAATCTTTAAAAAAAAAAAAACAAAAAAACGAATATTATGGTATGTGGATTTTACCTCAATATGCTGCTATACAAAAAGAAAAAGGTAAAATACATGTTTTTATGTAAACTACAAGTATACACAATACACAGGGATTTGGGCCCCAGAGCGCACAGAACCCCCTCTTGTGACTGTTGCCCAACTCCCAGGCCCAGGTCACCTTCTGCACATGGAGCCGTGGATGCGTCCACACGGGCATCTGGCCCCGACTCGCCAGCCAGTCCCCTGTAGAGATCCACTCTCACACTGGCACCCAGGGTGGAGGGGGCACCCCCAGCTGCATCCTGGTGCAGGAGGGGGGACCCCCACAGCTGCAGCCCTGGCCTGGGCCCCCTAACCCTCATCCAGGAACTCACCACACCCCCAAACACTGGGGTCCCAGCTGAGGTCGCCCTGCATTTCAACAACTCTATGCCGTAACCTCTGGGCTCACATCCCAGCTGGAGCCAGTGTCGAGGCCTGACCCAACCCAGCCACACGCCGCAAGGCCACCCGTTTCTGAAAATGCCAAGAACTGCCAGGGGTGGCCAGGAAGCCACAACTGCTATGTGTCTGAGCGAAACTGGCAGGACAGAGAAACCACCAATTGCCCCAAACCTAACCCCAATCTAACCCTTAACCCACATCTCGGTTACACCTGGTCTGCCCCTGCTCCCCCTCCTTGCTCCTTGCTGCCCCTCTGTGGGACAGCGCCCTCCTGCCCCAGCCACCTGTGCCAACCCCTCAGAAGGTCCAGCTGAGCCTAGAGGAGACCAGGTGTGGTCCAGCAGGCCCCAAGCTTGTCAGCCCATGTTCTGGAACTGTTTGGGGACAGCCATCAGAACCACGACAAGGCTGGTGATGGGGCGCCTGGGTGGCTCAGTCAAGCGTCCACCTTCGGCTCAGGTCATGATCCCAGGGTCCTGGGATTGAGTCCGCATCGGGCTCCCTGCTCAGCGGGAAGCCTGCTTCTCCCTCTCCTTCTGCCCCTCCCCCTGCTTATGCTCTCTCTGTTTATTAAACAAATAAATAATCTTTTAAAAAAAACAAGGCTGGTGATGACAGTCTGGAAGATCCTGCCCTGCTGGAAGCATGCAAAGCTCACAGAATCCTCACAGCTGTCCCTTGGGAGGGGGACAACTGTCATGCTGTTTTACGATGGTAGAGGGTGCCCTCTGCCCATCCCCAGGCCACGCTGCCAGGTCCACCTGAGACGCCCATCCCATCAAGCCCAGCAAAGGGAGCAAAGGCAGGGTGACCATCGATCTCCAGCTGCCCCGGACAGCCTTGGTCTATGCCGCTGACCCAGCACCATTCTCACAGACATCCCTTTGACTTTTAAAAACCTCAATCTGGACAACACATCAGCAAGAAGGGTCTGGAGTGCAGGTGCCCGCTCATGCCCTCAGAAAAGCTGTGACCCAGCAAAGGTGGTTCTGGCTCCAGGCTGGCTGAGCTGAGCAAAGCCCCCATCCCAGCCAGGGCCTGAGGCAGGGAGCCTTTCAGAGGCACCACTCAGCCCCTTCTAGGAAGGTCAGGCCCTGCCGAGGCCAGGGAGCTGGGGCTGCCCCCTCCACCCTGGCAAAGCACCCTGGGCTCAGCAGGACTTGCCTAGAGGAACACGAGCCCTGGACCACCAGAGCCAGGTTCAGGTCTGAGCCTGCATCTTCCTGGCTGCAGGACTCAGGGAAGACCCCGCATGTCTGAGCATCTAGACTCTCATCCGTGACATGGAAATAACAGCATGAGGGTCCCATGGGCCATGGTGAGGCTGCCACGAGATAGATAACACAAGGAAGATGTGCCTGATGTATCAGCACCCACCAGTGCAGAAGGGCACCAGCATCCTTAGGACCATCACTGGTGTCATCAATGAGGGGGTGGGAGGCAAGGTGGCTCCATGGGAGACCAGAAGCATTCTACCCAGGAGAAGCATCCACACCTGCATGCCCCTGCCTCAGCTCACAGCGGGCAGGCTAGGGGTCTCCAGGCCAGGACCCACCGGGTAGGTGCCATGCCAGTCAGGCCCACAGCCCCGACCCCGGCCCCGACCCCGGGAGACACAGGAGCTGAGCTGGCATTTGCAGCACCATCTCCAGGAACTGCTTTGTCACTGACTTTCCAGGTGCTGCTTCTTGCCCAGGAGGCTGCTGGCAGTTGCCATGGAGACAGCCTGTGGGTCTTGGCCAAAGATGCCTCAGCATCCTCTCAGCCTCCCATCCCATTCCCAACCCAGAGCTGAGCAGAAAGCACAGATCCAAGGCCTCCCAGGCCCATCTCCCCTGCACCAGAAGCCCTGAGCACCCCAAATCCAGGCAGCCTCAGGCAGGGTTGAAGAAGGGCCGGGCCTGGCCTGTGTGAGCCCCCACCCTGGAGAACACCTTGGCAGTAGATGGCACTCACTTGGCACTCAAACAAAAACACTACGGGCTGTCTACTGTGTGCCAGGGACTTGAGAGGTCAGCACCATTACCCCCATCTTGTAGAGGAAGAAACTGTGGCTCAGAGAGCACATCCAGTGTCCAGTCTCACAACCAGGAAGAGGTGGAGCTGGGACACTAGCCAGGACCTCATGCCTCATAGTGACACACACTGACACATGAGGTCAGCCCTACATTCAATAAGTGTCACAGTCTCTGCCCAAAGCACAGAAGTGTCCAGACACATGTGGTCATTCTCCCCAATCGCTTCTCCTAAATAGGGCTACAGGACAAGTGGGGACCCTGCAGGGCAGACAGCAAGGGCTACGGGCCCCAACCTCCTTCAGGGCACAGTGAGTGACCCTTGCAGGGATGTGCCATACAGCCCCTCATTCTGGCCTCCCTGACCCTCGCCACCCTGACCTGCACTGGCAGAAGGTGGCCCCTCAAGTGGACATCTAGTCCTTGAGCTGTCCAGTTCACAAGAGGCCTACTACTTTGGTGAAGTGCAGCAAAGCCCTGATCACTGAGGTATCCTGACCTAGGATAATCATAGCGGCCACGGATACCCCAGGAAGAGATGCCTCCAAGTCACTAGCATCAGTGGCCCTTAAGGGTCAGGATCAGAGACCCAGCTTTAAATTTAAATTTAAATTTAAACAGATTTAAATAAGATCCAGTCTCAGAAAATAATAAGGAAATGTCCAGGTTTCAATCAAAACTCATTCAACAAAAACCAGGAAGATCTCAAACTGAATGAGAAAAGACCATCAGTTGATACAAACACTGAGACCAAAGAGAGGCTAGAATGGTCTGACAAAGATATTGAAGGAGTTATGATAAAAATGCTTCCACAAACAGTTGCAAACATGCTTGAAACAAACAAAAAAAGAAAGTATCAATAAAATCAAAGATTCATATAAAATTTTATAACTGGGCATCTGGGTGGCACAGTTGGTTAACCATCCGACTCTTAATTTCAGCTCAGGTCATGATCTCAGGGTTATGAAATGGAGTCCCATGTCAGGCTCCGTGCTCAGCAGTGAATCTGCTTGAGATTCTCTGCCTCTCCCCCTGCCCCTCCCCTCCCATGTGCACTCTCTCTCTCTCTAAAATAATAAATAAATGAATCTTTAAAAAAATTATAACTGAAAAATACAATAACCAAAATGAAAAGTTAAGAGGATGAGCTCAACACCAGAATAGAGGAAACAAGAAAGAAGAAGGAGGAGGAAGAGGAGGAAGAGGAGGAGGAAGAGAAAGTGGAGGAAGAGGAGAAGGAGGAGGGAGAGGAGGAGGAGGGAGAGAAGTGGAGGAGGAGGGAGAGGAAGAGGAAGAGGAGAAGGGGGAGAGGAAGTGGAGGAGGAGGGAGAGGAAGAGGAGGGAGAGGAGGAAGAGGAGAAGGAAGAGGAAGTAGAGGAGGAGGGAGAGGAGAAGGAAGAGGAAGAGAAGATAGAGGAGGAGGGAGAGGAAGTGAAGGAGGAGGAAGAGGAAGTGGAGGAGGGGCAAGTGGAGGAGGGGAAGAAGAAGGGGAGGAGGAAAAGGAGGAGGAGGGAGAGAAGGTGGAGGAGGGAGAGGAGGGAGCCTCAAAGATCTGTGGGATAATATCAATATATCACATTCCTGGAGGGAACAGGAAAGAAGGTAGGGCTAGAAAGGCAGTAAACAATGTAATGACTGAAAACTTTGAAATTTGGCAAGAGGCTTAAACCTACAGATTCAAGAAATTGTATGAATTCCAAACAAGATAAACTCAAAGATATCAACAAGATATATCACAAACTTCTGAGACAAACTTCTGAAAACCAAAAAGAAATTATGACAACTGGAAATTTGAAAATGGAATGAATTCAGTGGTAGGTAATGGGATTGTTTTATGAGGTATGATGATGTTATTGTAGTCATGTCAGCCAGTGTCCTTATTCTTGGAATATTAGAGATGAAGCTTCATAACACCTACATCTTTTATTTATTTTTTATTGTATTTTTATTTTTTTACCTACATCTTTTAAATGGTTTAGCAAAATATATAATATAGAAAGAATAAAAATTGCAAAATTAACTTTTACTGAATCTAGGTAGTGTGTGTATACATTGTTCATTGTACTATCCAACTATTCTCTGAAAACTTTCATAATAAAAGTATGTATATGTACTTTATATATACATTTAATATAAATAAATCAGTATCTATGTATACACATAGATATATATATTTACTCTTGAAAGTAGCCAGAGAAACACAGTGCCTTACCTGTAAGGAAAAACAATTTCTCCTCATGAACCATGACAGAAGGAAGCAGCACAGTATCTTCCGGTGCTGAAGAAAAAGAAGTGTCAACCCAGACACCAATACCCAACAAAAATATCATTCAGGAATGAAGAAATCAGGACATTGTCAGATGAAGAAATATTAACAGAATCTGTCACTAGCACACCTAACCTAAAAGAATGACTAAAAAATTCCTCTAGTCAGAAAGGAGATGATGGAAACAAGGAATCACTGGCCATCATGAAGGATGGACAATGGAAAGAATTAAAATAGTGGTAAAAACCATACAATTTTTTTCTTTGAGTTTTCTAAGTTATGTTTGATGGTTGAAGCAAAAGTCATAGCATATCTTGATGCAGTTCTAAACACAAGCAGAGGATGGGGTGCCGGGGTGGCTCAGTCAGTTGAGCTTCAGCTCAGGTCATGATCCCAGGGTCAGGGGATCAAGCCCTGCATCAGGCTCCACGCTGGGCACAGATTCTGCTTGAGATTCTCCCTCTCCCTCTGCCCCTGTCCCACCCCGTGCTCTCTCTCGCTCTCTCTCTATATATATATAAAATAAATAAAAATCTTGAAACACAAGTGGAGGAAATATTTAAGATAATTATATTACAAGCGGAAGAGGGTAATGGGACCCAAAGGTACAGAAAATTTCTATACTTGAATTAGTAAAATGACATCAACAGACTGGATAAGTTACATATATAATGCAATACTTAGAGCAACCACTAAAAAACCTGTCCAAAAGATACACTCAAAATACATAGGTAAGTTACAATGGAGTTCTAAAATATGTTTAAGTAACCCAGGAGAAGGCAAGAAAAAAAATCAGAGACATAAAAAAGAGAGGTCAAACAGAAACAAAAAATACAACAGTGAGCTTAAGTCCCAACACATCAATAATTATACTTCATGGAATTGTTCTAAACTAAATAAAAGAATTGGCATAATGAATAAACATAACCCAACTATGTGCTGTCTACAGGAAAGTCACTTCACATACAATGAGACAGACAAGTTGAGAGCAAAAAGACAGAAAAAGATATATTGTGCAGATACTAATCAAAGAAAAGCTGGAATGACCCTAGTAAATCAGATAAAGAAGACTTCAGAGCAAATAAAACTACCAGAGACACAGATGGACACAGAAGAATAAAATCTACCAAGAAGACACAGCAGCCCCAACTGTGTGTGTCCCCAACAACAGAGCTACAGAATTCATGAAGCAAACACTGGCAGACTGGAAAGAGCAGCATCCTCGCCAGTGTATGTTACAGTCGGAGCCCGCAGCGCTCTCGCGACCGTACAAGGAACAAGGAGACGGAAACCCAGCAAGGACGCATGGGAACTCAGTAGCACCTTGCACACACGGGACCTGACACACACACACAGCAGGGCACCCACGCTTCTCGAGAGCCCTGGGAACGCACACAGAGACAGAGCATGGCCTGGGCCCTGACAAACACAGACACGTTTACAACAATCAAGATCAACAGTCTGTTCACCACAGTGCTGCCAAAGCAGAAATCAGTAACAGGACAGTACTGGGAAATCTCTGAACAGCACATTGTTAAACCGCAGGTCAAGGAAGAAGTCTAAAGGAAAACGTAAAAGCACACGGAACTGAATGACAGTGAAACACGGCATATGAAGATGGGTGGGTGCAGCTAAAGCAGTGTGAGAGGCAGACTTATAACACAACACACGCACACATTTGAAAGGGAAAAAAATGTCCCAAATCACCAATCTACGTTCTCACCACAAGAGCTGAGGAAGAGTAAAATAAGCCCAAAGCAAACAGAAAATAATGACAGAAATAAATGAAATTGAAAAAAGAGAGAGAAAGAAAAAAAACACACACACACACAATGAAACTAAGAGCTGGTTCTCTGAAAAAATCATAACGTGGACAAATTCTAGTGAGACCGACTAAGGAGAGACAGAGAGAAGACACAAGTGTCCAGAGGGGTGAGGCGAGCTGTCCAAGGGGAATGGAGCAGCTCCACACACATAAACCTGACCGTGTAGACCAAATGGCCCATGGCCTTAAAAAGCACAAACTACCACAACTTGTTCTGTGTGAAACAGATGATTTAAATATCCCTATAACTATTAAGGAAATTGAATCCATAATTTAAAAACTCCCAAAAAAGAAATCTCCAGACCCAACTGGGTTCACTGCAGAATTCTACCAAATATTTAAAGAATTCACAGCATTGTGGACACAACGGTTTCCAGAAAACAGAATGACGAGGGGAACAACTCCAGACCCATGTTATGAAGTGTGGATTGTCCTGATACGAAGACCAGACCGAGACAGCACCACACAAAACAACTACGGACCAATAACCCTCATGAATACAGATTCAAGAATCCTTCACAAACTGCGCATAGAAGTCAGCAGGATGTGAAAAAGAAGCATAAGCCACGACCATGTGTATTCCAGGGAGGAAAGAATCCACCATATCACAAAGCTAGGGAATCCTGAGATCATGCTGAGGCAGAAAGAGCATTTAAAGAAATGTGACCCTGATTCACGACAAAAATCCTCAGAAAAACAGGAATAGAGGGGAACTGCCTCACCTTAATGACAGGCACCTACGAAACCTAGAGCAAGCTGAACGTGAAAGTCTGAGCATTTTCCTCCCAAGATGGGAACAAGACACAGACATCTACTCCCAACACCCCTACTCAGTAGCGTGCCAGCTGTCCCATCAGCGCAGTGAGCCAAGAAGGGAACAGAGAAGGCATATGAATTGGAACAAAAGAATAAAACTGTCCCTACTTGCAAATGACCTATTTGTCTATATAGAAAATTCCAAAAAACCTCAAAAAAAAAAAAAATCTCCTAGAACTAGTGAGTTCAGCAAGGTTGCAGGATTAAAGACAAACATAAAAATCTACTGTCTTTCTAGATACTAGCAATGTACATGCGGAAACCAAAACTAAAAATACAATATGATTGCACTTATACTCAAGCAAACATGTAAGAGAACTTAGATGTAAATCTTATGAAACACGTGCAGGTACTGAACCCTGAAAACTGCAAAATGCCAAGTAAAGAAGTCGAAGGAGACAGACCACACTCATAGACTGGAAGACACAACAGAATAAAGACGTCCGTTCTCTCAAAGTAACATACGGGTTTTACACAACTCCTATCAGGATCTGTGTATGTATTGACAAGATTATTCCAAAATTTATAGGAAAGAAAAGAAATGAGAATAGTTTAAACAATTTGGAAAAAAAGAAGAAGAAGAAGAAAGTAGGGGGCATGAGTCTGTGTGATTTGAGGACTTACGAGGCCACGGTAATCAAGACAGCACGAGCCCAGTGGGGAGATGGACACACAGGTCAGTGGGACAGAAGAGAGAACCCCAAAACATACCCACTCAAATATGCCCAGATTATTTTTGACAGAAGCACAAAAAAAATTAATGGAGGAAATAAAGCCTTTTCAACAAATGGTGTTGGAGCAACTGGACATCCGCAGGCAGGAAGGTAAAAAAGTATCAGCCTAATCCTCAAACCTGATATAAAAGTTAACTCAAAATGGGTCACGGACTTAAAAGTGGTATGTCAAACAATAGAACTTGCAGGGGGAAAAAAAAAAAAAAACGTAGGAGAAAATCTTCAGGACTGAGGGCTGCCAAAGAGTTCTCAGACTTAAAACCACAGGCCCAATCCATGCATAGAAAAGCTGGTAAACTGGACTTAATTCACATTTAAACCTTTTGTTCTGCAAAAGTCCCTTTTATAAGAATGAAAAAATAAGCTACGGATTGGGAGAAAATATTTGCAAGCCACTATCTGACAATGGACCAGTATCAATTCAGTTAGAACATGAGCAGGTATATGAAGATGGACACACAGATGGTAAATAAGCGCAGGAAAAGCCATCCAACACCACTGGCCAGTGGGGAAACGCAAGTTAAAAGCACAGTGAGATTTCACCGCACATCTATCAGAACGGCTAAAACGAGAGTAGTGACAACACCAAACGCTGGTGAGGATGTGGAGAAAGTAGATCATTCACACATTGCTAGTGGGAATGTAAAAAATGTAAAATAATACAGCCTCTGGATAACAGTTGGGTAGTTGTGCTCTTGGGCATTCGTCCCAGAGAAAACTTACATTCACACAAAAAGCTGCATAGGAAAGCGCATAGCAACTTGTTTGTATTATTTCACAACCTGGAAACAACCCCGTGTCTTTGAGCAGGTGAGTGCTTAGCCAGGCTGGGGCCACAGGGCAACAGTGCTCAGCAATGGAAAGGGAGAAACCATGGACGCCTGCCGGCTCCCGAGTTACCCTCGGTGACGACAGCTAATCCCGAAAGGTGTGAATCCATTTTTATACTGTTCTTAAAATACAAAATCATGGACACGGAGGATGGATTAGTGACTGCCAATGGGCAAGGGAGGGCGTGGCTGGAGGGGGCAAAAGCGCACGTGCGTCCCGCTGTGGATCTGCGCCTCAGTCTCACCACGGTCTCTGTATATTGAGAATCTACAAGTAGCTCAAAATAAAATATTTAATTCTTTAAAAGGAGGTGTTAATAGCAGCATCTGGCCCGGGGCCGGCTGCAGGATTATCGTTCCAGAACAGCATCCAGCACACGGGAGACCTCATAAAACAGTGTTTATGTCCTCCCGTTTCAGGAGCTGGTGCTGCCTGCTTCCCTCTTCCTACCAGCTCTGGTGACAGATCTGCAGGTCTCTGTGACCACCCTGCTCCCACACTCCCTGGGTCCCCAGAGAGGAAACGTGCCAGTCAGGAGGGACTCTGCCCTCAAGGAGAGAGACCAGAGGCTGAGGGCAGGGCTGGAGGGCAGCTGGGGCAGGCTGGGCCTCGGGTCTCTGCAGGGCTCGTGGGTCAGTGGAAACATGCAGCCCCAGGACTGACTCGGCGACGGGAAGAAAGAAACGGACTTCCTGCCCATCTGGGAGGCCATCCCCTCCCCCATCACTGCGTTCTCAGAACTGGCCGCTGACAGCAAGTGCAATGCTGGGGGCTCCTCAGGGTCCCCACCTGACGGGAGGCTGCAGCCTTTCCCCGGGGACGCCTTTACCTCCTGCCATGTCAGCAGCGCCCACCCCCACCTCCTGCCCCGGTCCAGGTGGGGGAGTGCCTGTCTCTGGCCCATCCTCGGTGCTCACTGGTCCTGCTGGGCTGTGGCTTTGTTAGGCGCAGAGCAGGTGCCCACAAGGGGTGAGAAAGGGCCCACGGTCGGAAGAAGGGCAAAAGGAGGGAGCAGGACAATGTTCAGCCACAAACACCAGCCATGGCAGACAGGGGCCTGGGATCAGGCCCAACACCACCCTGTGCCCGTGGGGCTCAAGGCGGGTTCCTGCTCTCCCAGCTGGGTTTCAGCCCCACAGTACTGGGTGAGCACATGAGGAATGGCACACAGTGGTGAGAGGAACAGATAGAGGCTTGTCCAGATGAGCCTGGGGGCTGAGCACAGTCTGTTATGGACTGAACTGTGTCCTCCCCACCACCAAATTCCCATGTTGAAGCCCTAACTCGTAATGTGACTGCATTTGGAGGTGAGAAGGTTAAATGAGGTCATAAAGATCCTAAAGGTCCTAATCCTGTAGGACTGTCCTATAAGAACAGGAAGAGACACCAGAGACCTCTGTGTGCACAGAGAAGAGACTGCGTGAGGTCAGCTGTCCACGAGCCAGGAAGAGAGTCTCACCAGAACCAACCCTGTCAGCACCCAATCTCAGACCTCCAGTCTCCAGTAAATGTCTGTGGTGTTCATTAGGGCAGCCCAAGCTGATGAGCACACGGCCCTTGGAGGGAACACATCTGTGAGTGGAGAGATGGGTTCATCCCAGAGCCCCAGAGGGGGAGCCTCTTGGGGCAAGAGAAGGATGAAGAGGCCAGAGGGTGGAGGAGAGGGTGGGAGATGGCAAGAAGCCACCAAGGAGCCCCCACCCCCCAGCTGGGACAGGGGACCAGACACACAGGCTCTTGCTCTCTGGGGAGAGCTGCCATTGGCTGGTGTGGTGGGGGCTCCTAGAGTGGCCTCCCCAGGGAGGAGACCAAGACACAGGACGGGGGGCAGGAGGTGCAGAGTGGGGCAGCAGAGGCAGGATGGCGCTGGCAGAGTGAGTGGCGGGATGCCCGGCGGACGCACTACCCGTGACCTCCTAGGAACCACAGCGTTCTAGGTCCGTCTGACTGCAGATCGGGGTTGGGGGTGGCCCAGGCAGGGGAGGAAGGCACAGGGTCATGAGGAGCCCAGCCCTGCCGTACAGCCTGAGAAGGGCCCAGGAGCCAGGGAGGATGGGGGAGCACAGCCGTTGAACGTGTCCCTCCACCCAGCACCTGCTCTTTCAGCCCTGACTCCAGGCCTAGTAACAAGAAGACATTAGCAACCATTCTCACCTCAGTGTGAGCTTGCAGCTGTGGGCTCACCAGTGGGAGAGAGGGGCTGGTGAGGACAGTCGCCTGGGGCTGAGGAGGGAGGGAGATTCCAGGCCCGCTGCTCTACCACCATGTGTGCAGGTTCCTGCCCTCGCCAGCCATGAGCCTAACCTCCCGTGGCCTCTGTAGGTGCACCAGCCACAGGATACATGAGCAGGTGCCCTCAGCCACCTCCATGGAGGCAGGCAGGACGGCGACCCTGGGGCAGGACTACAGCTGCCTGGAGGAGCAGAACACTGAGGCCTGAGCCTGAAGAGGAGGCCACAGACCCACCTCAGGTGAGCCAGCCCCGAGTGGTGGCAGATCTGTAGGAGCCCAAGGGAACAGAAGCTTCTGGGACACTCCCAAGCCAGATGGGAATGTGGATTTTCATGTAAAAGCTCCTCCTCCTCCTCCTTCTTCTTTTTAAAGCAGGCTCCATGCCCAGTGTGGAGCCCAAAGAGAAACTTAAACTCATGACCCTGAGATCAAGACCTAAGGGGAAATCAAGAGTCAGACACTTAACTGACTGAGCCACCCAGGTGCTCCAAAGCTCCTTCTTCTTAAATGTTGGCAACTAATTTAGAGCCTCAGAACTCTGGCCATGCCTCTTCAGCCCACCAGCCCCAGACCCAAGATGGGGAGCAGCCTTTGCCAGCTCAATCCCCCCACTCACCCCCTGACAGCTCAGTGCGCCAGTCAGACCACGGGACCCAGGAGTGCGCACATCCTAGCCCCCAGCCCAGCCCCAACCTGGCTGTGTCCCCTCCCTTCCCAGAAGCTGCCTTCCAGGACCCCATCCCCCTCCCACTAGCCAAAACTGGATTGATATCTCCAGGCTGCACCATCCACCTCCCCACCAACCCTCCCTGAAGAAGTTGGTGGGCCCTGGGTGGAGGGTCCCCTGAGTCTGACCTCCAAGGCTTCAAGGCTCACTCAGAATGAAACCTGAAGGCGTCACTGGCCAACTCCCTGCTCTCCTTCTAGCTCAGATGTCAGCTGCTCAGGAAGTCGTCTGCCATATCGGAGCCTGGGGCTTCTCTGCTCTGGGCCCCATGGCAGCAGGTGTGCAGAAACTGAGCCAATATTCCCTCAGGGCTGCAGTGTTAGGTGGCATGGAAGAGGTGCCCCCAAGTTGTACAGAGCCCCCCCAACCCCCATCACACATGGGAATGCCTAGCCCCAGCCAACTTTCAGGACACCCCAGGACCAGAGCCTGAATCCTGGGGTCAGCTGCCCACAGCACAGCTCAGCTCCAGGAGGCTGGGCGATCTGGATCCCCTGCCCTACCCAGGATCACCAGGCCCTTGGGGCTGGAGGAAAGGGCTCTTCATCAGCCATGCCCCTGGACATAAGGCGGGAGTGGGGAGTTCTGCAGGCAGTGCCCAGGAGGGGCCTGGCTCTGGCTACTTCCAGCTCCCAGATAGCATAAAGAACCCTAAGACAGAGGAAGAAGGGGGTGGGGGGACAAGAGAGAGGAGATACCAAGAGGCAGCAAGCAGAGGGAAGTGAGCTGGTCCTCTATAAATACCCAGCCTGGGGGCGTGTGCTGCTGAGCGAGGCCGGGACTCCACCCTACCCACCTCCTTTGGGTTACATAATCCAGCATGGGGCCCCGGGGCCTGTCCCCAGACACCGGCAGACCCAGAAGGAGGCCACTGTCAGGAGGGAGGCACCTGGGGGCTGGGCACAGGGCACCTCTGCCCCATCCATCCCCAGCCCACTCTGGGAATGGACTCCTCAATGACACCACAGCACCAGGAGGGCCTGCGGACCCCCTGGCCAGATCTGTTCTGGATCATCAAAGATGCCCCATGGATGCTGCCTGGAGGGACTGAAACTTCAGACCCCAAATAATGCTGGTCCTGACAGCCTCCCTCTGCTGCTCCAGGGGCCACTTGTTAGAACTCAGCCCCCCTCCCCTTGGTCCCAGCTATGCACTGAGGAGGCCATTTCCAGCCTCAGGTGGGGACAAGGAGAGAAAGTCCAGCAAACCCCCAACCAGACCCCAGGAATAAAGACTGCCCCCCAGCAACCCCCAAACTGAGAGATACCAGAGATCCCCCAGCAAACCCCCAACCTGACCAGGAATAGAGACCCCCCCAGTATCCTCCCAATCTGACCAGGCACCAGAGACCTCCCCAGCAACCCCTCGACCTGACCAGGCACCAGAGACCTCCCCCAGCAACCCCCTGACCTGACCAGGCATAGAGAACCTCCCCCAGCAACCCCCCGACCTGACCAGGCATAGAGACCC
>NC_058415.1:93431126-93480925 GCF_002201575.2 Neomonachus schauinslandi | reverse complement strand
ACCCTCCCCCAGCAACCCCCCGACCTGACCAGGCATAGAGACTCCCTGCAGCAACACCCCCGACCTGACCAGGCATAGAGACCCCACCAGTGGGATCACAGTCATAGGATGGAAGACCTTATATGGAGCTGGCTCTGTTGGCTGAACCCAGAGCTTGGACATACCGGACACACGCAGCCCATGTCCAAACCCAGTGTTGCTGGACACTCAGACATGGTGTCTTCTGTCATCTCAAACTCAGACACAGGGTCACTCCATATTCATGTGTGAAGTCACTTTTCGTCCACGGTGAGGCCCAGCTCCCCAGTCCCACAGTCGGACACACTGTCACGGCTCACCTTGGCCCATACTTGCTGGACCCCTCTGGCCAGGGCAGCTATCCTCTGGACTTGGCTCCCCAGAGCACTCTCCTACACCTTCACCCCTCTATTAGCCAGGCCTCCTCGGCGCCAGGAGGCAGGCCTGTCCACACCCCAACTGGATGGGAAGCAGCAGGCCTCCCAGTGGCCAAGGGCAGACCCCAGGACCAAACTTCCCCCCTATGCAATGCTGCCTGCTCTCCTCTCTTCTTCCCACAGGAGGCCCAGTCCAGGGAGGCAGGACCCTGAGTTCTAATTACATGTCCTGGAAAGAAATCCCAGTTTAATTTGAAGTAAAATGAGAAGCTGCAGTTGGAAACGTCCCCTAAAGGAGCCAACTGCCTGAGCTGGGACACATTTCTCCGCTGTCCCCTAGGACCAGGAAGGGAAGCACGAGGCTGAGGCCATGACAGGAGCAGGGACACTCAGGGCTTGGGGACTCTGGGCCCTCTGCCAGCAGGAAGATGTCCCTGGGGTCTGCAGGGACCCTACCCCTGCCCTGACTGCCAGCTGGAATCAATCCCTCAGGACCAAAAGGTGGGGCGGGGCTTCCAAGGGGATTGGGAGGGTGGAGGCAGTGACATGGGGACAGCGTCAGGAAGTCAGACACAGATGGGTCAGTTACAGATGGGCTGGGGATGTGGGTGCCACCCTATGGAGGTGGGCAATCCACCAGACCCGTGGGTCTCCTGTGGGCAACCCACCAGTGCTCCCTTCAGCTCTCCCCCAGCCCAAGGCCCCATCATATCTCCTGGGTTACTGCCCTAGGGTCAGCCCTGCACCGGCCCCTGCACTCAGAGCCCCCCAGCAGCCCCCGTGGCCTCCTGCACCTTCACCCTCCACTCTCCTCCCCATTCACCGAGGCCCACCCCTCCTGCCTGCTCCTCTGCTCAAGGGGCTTCTTAGGGACCTTCCTGACCCCCACAAAAGGACAAACCTCACCCTCAACCTTCCCTGGCCTTCTGCTCGTCACTGCACGTCACTAGCCCGCGTGCCACGCGCTCATTGTTCACTGTCTGCCCCGGAGAAGGCAGCCTCCGTGTCACCACCGTGTCCCCAGCAACTAGAGCATTTGGCAAGTACCTTCCAAGTGAACGAGGGTATGGACAGCCAGACACTGAGTAAAGGAGAGAACGTGAAGAGAGATGGAAGCCAAGGAAGCGGTGGGAGACTGGATATGGGCAAAGGGAATCCATCCTTCTTCCCTCCCTCCCATTCATTCTCTCCCTTTCCCTCCCCATCTCATACCCTGTCCTTGTGCATCAGCCCCTAAGCTTGTCCCACACCACATCTCAGCCGATGGGCTGCTGCCTAGTTCACTGGTAACACAACAGTCTGAGAACTTGTGTGCCAGCCCTGCTTCCTCACCGGCCATCCCAAGTGCACACTCAGCTCCTCCCCCATTTCCCACTTCGAGATCAACAGACATGGACACCAGGGTTCTGGATCCCACTTCCCCTCATCCACCCAGGACGTCTCTCCAGCACTTCCTGTCTACAGCCGCCGCTAGTCCTTGCCTCCCAGACTGGCACATAGGCTGTAGCCCTCATCCTGCCCCTTCATCTCCCTCCCCCCACTGCCCCAGCTTTCTGCCTTGCTTTGCTACAAAACTCCCTGAAAAGAAGAGCTGCCCACAGGTGCTCACCAGGAACCCCTCCTCCGTCCCCGTAAGAGCCTTTCCCAGCAAGCTACCGTCAAGAACCCAGCACTTGCGTGTTGCTGAATGCCATGCTCAGCTGTGTGCCCCCCTCTTGCTCTGTTCAAGAAGAGCTCTTCCTTCCTGAAACACCATCCACTTTCCTCTTTGGGTTCTCCACCCACCTGATTGGCCAGTCCCAACCTGCAGACTCAGGTCCCTGGGCTCATGTGGGCAGCGTCCCCAGGGATCCCGTCTAGCTTTGGGCTTGGAAGACCATCGGTACACCTGCGTCCTGCATTGACACCTCCAGCCACAGCCTCCCCGAGTATCTAGATGGCTCACCCCTCATGTCCTTCCAAACTCATCATGGAGGACTTCTCTGAGCATCCCACACACAGCAGCCTCCCAGCCCACATTCTGCACTCCTTACTCCCTCTTCCACGTGGGAAACTGAAGCATGGTGTTTCCACTTATGGAGTGATCTTCATGGCGCTCCCACCCCCAGGCACCGTGATGGCCATGAAGCGCACAGGTCAAGACCTGTCCTTGTCAAGCATATATTCAGGGGCGGGGGCGGCGGAGGGCACAACTAAACATCACATGTAAGTGAAGGATAATGATCTAGGAAGACTGTTTACACTAAGAAGAAACAGTAGGGTTGCAGAGACTGTGCCCCCTGGAAAGCGGCCCACAGGGCAGAGGCTCAGTGGTCTTGTTCACTGCTGTGTCCTCAGCGCCTGGCAGAGGCTCAGCAAATTCTGCATAAATGAGTATTGAGTGGTTAACAAATGACGATTAGCAGGGGGAGTGTCAAAAGAGGGCAGCTCCAGCAACAGAGGCATGGATGAGAGGGATTGTAGGCAGGGCAGCCCCTCAGCTCATTCCCGTGGAGCTAGGACTAGGTGCCGTGACCCCCGTGCCAAGGGTGAACGTAGGCTTGGTTTACAGGAGAGTATATGAGGGTAAGAGGGTTCCCTGAGGCAGGAGTGGAGTCCCCGTCCCACCCCAGGCTCCTCTCATGACCCGCACACCAGCCTCAGAAGCATAGGGACCCCAGCTGGCCTCGAGGGACAAGCTGGGCTTCACCAAGCAACACGGCCTCCCCAGCCAGAGTCCCTCCCCTCCCTACCATGGGCCTCCAGCCCTCTGTGCACCAATTAAGTAAACCCTAATTAAAAACAACAAAGTAATGAGAAGTAATGTCCCTCCCATGGCTACCCACAGGGACCTCAGCTCAGGAGGGGTTGGGTCAGGGTAGCTCCCTGGATTCCCCACTGGCTAGCACTCATGCCGAAGCAGACCTGGGGCCTCCTCCTTCCCCATAGCCACATGCACACACACCCAGGTTCACAAGTCCCATGAGCTGCAAGCAGGAGCAACACAGCAGGTTCCCTGCGTGACTCTGGGCCCACACGTGAGCCCCCTACCCACCCAGGGGTCCCCTCCCAACGTGGAGCCACCTCTGGGGATGATGTGCAGAGAGAGGGAGCTTGAAAACCACCGGGGCCAACTCCCGGCCCTCCTCCTGCGGACACAGAGAGCAGAGAGTCGGCGTCCCAGATGAGAGACAAAGAACACGGCCAAAAAGAGAAAGACAGCAAGAAAGAATGAGAGGGAAAGAAACAGAGACAGAGAGGACAAAGGAGAGCGAAAGGGTCAGAAATGCAGAGAGGGTTAGAAATACAGAGACAGGACCAAGAAAGTTGGGGAGAAGGAGGGAAGGAGGGACAGAGACGCCGAGAGATTGGGGGGCGGTGGACAACAGAACGGCAGGAGAGAAGTACTCGGGAAGAAGCAAGGGAAGATCAAAGAGAAAAGACATGGACAGATGGAGGGGTCTCCAAAGAAGGGTCAGGGGCCAGCATTAAGGTCTCAGGACCCTTGGGACCCTCTCCCTAGGGCTTCCAGAAGGTGGGCCCATCCTCTTCTCTCTTGTGTGTCCCAGAGCAAGGAGAGCAGCCCGGAGTACCCTACCCTCAGGAGGTCCCTCCCTTGCCCTCACTGAGGGACCAGCAACCTGGACTGGGAATCGGAAGACCAGGGGTCCTGCCAAGGGGTCAGTGGGGGCTCCTCTGCCTCCCTGCCTTGTTCCCAGAAGCCCAAACACTCAGCACCAAAGATCGCATCCTGGGAGGCAGGGTCACACCACCCAGCCCGCTCCCAGCAGGGCAGAACACAGAGCACCCCCCACCTCAGTAACCCGTTAATTCAGCAGACACTCTCTGATCTCTCCTGGGGGCCCGCCCCAAGCGAGGCTCTGGGGACACCCTGAAAAATAAGACACCATTCTTGTCCTCAGGGACTCACGTCTAGAGAGAGGGAGTAAACAGCAGTGACACCCCTAGACACCCTACACCGCGCCCAGCGGACCGGGGGGAGTGCCCTGCCCTCGGAGGGGCCGCACTCACCACCAGCATCCCCCACCCCCCCCAGCAGCAGCGGTGCGGCTGCCGGTCTCCACAACGCCTCAGAGGGCTTTTGGTAAATTCCGCCCTGACCCCACACCCACCCTGGAGCAGGGAGCACCCCTGTGTCCACCACGTTGTGGAACCCCACATCTCCCAGTAGAAGGCTCCCCACTCCCTTCCCTTCCCAGTCATCATGAAACGGAATGGAAATCAGAGAGTTGTGCAGAAAACCTATTAACTCAGATCTCAGAGGCAACCGTGCCATCGGCGCTGGTGAAAGGGTACCATCCTGGGGAAAAGCACGAGGCAGGAGGAGCCCCAGACAATTCCGTCGTCCCTCCAGGGACACCTGCCAGACGAGAGCCCAGCTCGGCACTGATGCTCGATGGCGTGTGCCACAGACACTCTGGGCCGAGCCATCAGCAGCTGGAGCAAACAGGGAAGCAGGACCCCAGGACAGGGCAGCACCCTGAGAGCCTGGCTCGGGAGCCCAGAGGCTATTTAGCCAAGTCTGTGTCTTCTCACATGCAGGGAGCCCGGGGAGGCTTGATCCCCAGACCTGGGGCTTTCATGGTCACCTCCTCCCTCCTGTGCCTTCTGCCCAAACCACCTCCACACGTGTGCTCACCTGCACCAAGGCAGGTTAAGGGGTCGTTGGGCAGCTTCTGCCCAGCACAAGGGTGGAGGCCCTGGCCACAATCACCCTTCCTTGGGAAGGAGTGTTCTGGGCCACAGTGGGGCCTGCTCCCTCCTCTCTGATCTGGGTTCTGAGCCTCTCCGGGGACCACAAGGCCCCAGGGAAGAAGAGACTGCAGTCCCTGGCCTGGGGTGGGGCCTCTGGGGCCTGGGCTGTGCAAACAGGTCCTTTGGAGCAAATTCCCCAAGCACTCACCCACTCCACCCCCAGAGCAGAAGCTCCAGCCTTCAGCCTGCTGGCCAGAGAAGCAGGGCAGGGGCTCTAAAGGACCCGCCAGGCAGATGGAGAGACTGAGACCCTGAAGGGTAGTGGCTCAGTGGCGACAATCAGGGTGCTCTGTCTGCACCCCGCACCCCAGCCCGTCCCCAAGTCAACTTCTAGACCTCCTGGGTTGTCTTGGGAATCACAAAGTGGTAATTATCAGGGTCCATTTGAGGAGGAAAGGACACACTGATCAAGCACCTTCCTGGAGCCAGAAACCGTGGAAACACATACCGTTGACAAGCTCATCCACACACACCACAGAGCGCTAAGAACGCGCTTCCCAGGGAGCTCTTCGGGCAGGAAACAGCTTAGCGGAGCGCGTGCGTGGTGCCTCCCCCAGACCACAGGCCGACATGGGCAGGGTTGAAGCCCAGAGCCCTCCCCCTGCCCGGGGAAGCCCCTCCCCCACAGTAGCCCAGCCACGGAGGCAGTGGGCCCACACCCGTGGCTCTGCAAGTGAGTGTTTTCACCTGACACAGAACACTGAGAGTGGGCCCTTCAGCCAAGATCACCACACCCGGGCAACCGCCCAGTCCCACACGGCGGGGGGGCAGTCGGGCGTTTCCTCACACGCAGCCACCTGCACCCGCCGCGGCCCAGTGTGGACACTGCTGCCCAACCTCCAGCCCCAAGAAGGGCACAGCCTGGGCCCTGGCCGCCTACCCTGTGAGAACCACCACGAAGTCCATGACGTTCCAGCCGTTCCGCAAGTAGGAGCCCTTGTGGAAGACAAAGCCCAGGGCTATGATCTTGATCCCCGCCTCAAAGCAGAAGATGCCAATGAAATAGGGCTCTGTGTCGTCCTGAGGAGAAGCAGAGAGAGGGTCGCCACCACCCCCAGTCCGGCAGGCCACACTCACTGCCCAGGTCTGCCCCTCCCACTCAGCCTCACCACCCAACAGACTTCTCCAGCCCGGCACTTTCATCATGGGCCTGTTTGCTCCTCTGCCCTGTTGTCCCAACAGGAAATGGGGCCCTGCTCCCACAGCCAGTGACCTCCTAGTCACAGCGGGGAGGCATCCTGGGACCTGCTACCCTTCGAAGCCCTGCAGAAGGGGAAGCAATGTTGACATTTGTGGGCTTTTTCTGCAACCCATCCAACACCCCATGTGTTAAGCACGATTATCATCTGTTTCTAAAGGAAACAGACACAGAGAGGTCAAGGAACTGGGCTGGAGACTCACAGTTTGTTGGAACCAGAGCCGTACTCAAACCCAGAGGCGATCTGGGTCTGATCCTGGGCTCCAACCACTGCAGAAGTTGCCTGGATAATGTCCCAGCTCCCTAGAGTGCAGCCCAGGACCCACTTATTCATTCAACACACATCTTCTGGATAATCATAACATGCAAATGCAAATCTTGGGGGAGCAAATACAGCCCAGCCTCAGGGAGCCTCTGGAGAGCAAGACATCCAGCTAGGCAGCAAGGAAAGGAATTCCAGGTGGAGGGAACAGTGAGCAAAGCAATCTTGTCACTCAGCCAAGAGCATCAACTGGGGCCAGGCCCCCCTGGTGCTGAGGTGCTGAGCAAGGTGGGAAACAAGTTGTAGAGAGCTCAGGGAGGAGGATGCCACATGGAGACACGCACAGACGGTGTGGTAAGTGACAAGGGGCATCGCTCACTTGGGGCTGCAGGGGAGGGGCGGGCCAGATTGGCTCCTAGTGGCTGCTCTCAGCTCGAACTGAGGGCCAGCGGCCTGTGCCTTCCTCCCCCAAGAAGCCTGGTCCTCAAGAGCTCTCCCCATCTGACCTGGTATACCATCCGCCTGGGCCTTCCCAGCTGTGCACGGCAGAAGCTACCTCCCCGAGGGGCCCAGTCAGCCCAGTGTCCATCATGGCCCAGCTCCCCCATCCTGCTACCCAGATGCTGACTCATGACTGAAATCATCCCCTGGAAGCTTCAGGTCTAGTTTAGTTGGAGGAACCCCTCTCCCCAAGGGAAGGGGCTGCTGACATCTGGCCCAGGAAACAGCTTGGCTCTAACAAACACATCCTCACAGAAAGCTTCCGGACACACAAAAGAGCAGGCCAGAGCTGGGAGATGGGGTGGGCCCCCCCAGATCCCTCTCTTCATTGCTCTTCCCCCAGCCCCACTCTGGAGGGCTGGCTTGGGGAGGGGTGGGTGGGCAGACAGCCATGGGCTTGGTTGGGGGTGGAGCGGGACTGCCAGCTAGGGTTCTGGCTACAGGCTGCGCGGGCAGTTGGTGGGTGGCTGGGAAGCAGAGCCCCCAGAGACGGGGAGCTGTGGAGGCCCCACCCCAGTCCAGGTTGGCAAACAATGGAGCACCTGCACGACCTAGCCTCCTGCCCTAGCAAGCCTCCAGGCCTGAGCCCTGAAGCTGCCACAGCCCCTCCTCTCCAGACCCTGCTCTGTGTTCCAGCCTTCTCTCCATCCATAGGTCTGAAGGCCAATGTCTGCACACAGGACTACGGTCAGCAAGGGCTCCTCAGGCCTCCAGGCCAGGCCCAGGCTGAGCACATTCTGCTTGTCTTCCCAAGAGCCCACCCCCCATCACCACAAAGCAAACCTTCCCTCACCTGGGAGGCAGGAGTTCAGACTTGCCCAGATGCCCGGCTGGCCCACTCAAGCCTGCCACCCCGCAGGGACAAGCCTAAGACTGCCCTCTGTACACTGGCCTCCCTGTCCCTGACCGCCACCATCTCCTGGCCCGCTTCCTTCTGGCCCTAACACTGCCAGACTTCCCTGGAGGTATGGCCACACCCTGTGGTCTGCAGAGGTCCCTTGCTCTCACTTTCTCCTCTCCAGCTTCCAGAGCAGACGCCCACCACAAGCACGTGCCAGGCCAGCACGCACAAGGGGCCCACAGGAAGCCGGTGACCCTATCTGGCTCCACACGGGGCAGGAGTCACCCACAGGGGCCACACCCACTCAGGCCTGGCGGCACAGCTGTGCCGTCTTCACGGCCCTCCTCCCCACAACCCAAAGCCCTGGCCTTCCGAGCACCGCAGAAGACTGATCCAGGGAGCCGCCCATTCCTGGTCGTCCATTTCCTTGCCTTCTTTTGGTGCCTTGCCCAACTGTGAGCAGCCCCAAATCAGCCTCCCTCTGTCCTCCCTTCCCCACCCCTGGGCCTGTGATGACGGGGAAGGGGCGTTCAGGGCCCACGCTAAACACTGAACAGTCCCTGTATCACCTCCTGCCTATCTCCACTGAAGCGAGGGAAAGAAGCTGTGGAGAGGACCAATCGCTTGCCAGGGTACAAGGAAAGAGGGATTCTCCTCTCGATGCCCAATGCCCCTAGGAGAGCCTGGGCTGTGTCTCAGGGACCTCAGGACCTTTAGCAGCTCTCCAGCCAGGCCCCAGACCCCCTCTCCAGACCCCTGCACCTGCTCCTCTCCCTGCTCTCAGGCCTAGGAGCCTACACCAATCCCCGGCAAAGGGTTCAGGTCAGAGGAAAGACTGGGGACTAGGGGACACAGCCTCACCTTTGAAATGAGGCTCACTGCTCCAAATACCACCCTCTGCCCCTCCAGAGACCCTGCCCTGGGGTTCTGACTGTCATGTGCAACAGGGGACACCACAGGGATCTGTGGAGCTCTTGACAGGAATGGGTGAAAATGATTCAGGATGTTTGGGAAGAATACTTGGGAAGGAGTGCTTCCCATATGAAGGGGACGGGATTCCCCATGGGGAAGGAATTCCAAGCAGAGCCAGGAAAGACAACTCTGAAGGACAGGCGGACAATCCCTAGACCCAGGACCATACCACAGGGACCAAAGACGATCAGAGCCCTGCCCAGGAAAGCCCCTGGGCAGCCAGAAAGGTGGGCACTCACCCAGAACCTGACATTTCCCTGGGCCATTACGAGGGCCCCTCCCCCACCCCCGGTTTCACCTAGTTTCCTAGATCGGGGCTTAAGGCGGTGGAACTGAACAGCCCATCTGAGGTGCGGGGTGGCTAGTGGCCCAGGGCAGATAGCCGCTAGCTACCACGGCCTCTCTCAGGCCATCCTTCCCATCAGGGCTGCGCTAGCTACCCCAGTCCTCCTGGCCCTGGGGGAGGTGTCAGCTGCCTGGGTTCTCACCTTTTCCTCCACTAAAAGGAGAAGAGAGCTACGCAGATTACCCTGCCCGAGGAAGCTAAACTGAGCCACCGATGGGCCGTGGAATCAGACAAGCGGCGGCCACCCCGCAGCCCCGCCCGCAGCCCCCGCCGCCGCTCACCAGCCGCTCGGACATGGGCGTCTTGTCCCCGTCGGGGAGGTGCTGCTCCAGCGCCAGCACGATGCAGTTGGCGATGATTGTGGCCAGGATCATGTACTCAAACGGAGTGCGTGGGTTAAGGACTGGCCAGGAGGCGCCAGGGCGGAGGGGAGGCGAGGAGACGCACGGCGCGCAGTGCAGCAGGCGCGGCGAGGCCCCCTCCGGAGGGGCTGAGGATGACCGGTCGAAAGCCTACCCCGCCCTGCCTACCCGCACCCTCGGGGGCCGCCTCGAGGCGGAGCCTCCGGCCGTCTGGGCGGCCAGCCCCTCGGCACGTCCTGGAGGCCGTCAGCACCGCGGACAGCGCCCCCGCCGCGCTCGGCGCGGCTCCCGCGACCCGAGGGGAGGGGACTGCGCCCCCCGCGCGAGGCTGGAGGAAGGACCCCGCGCAGGCGCATACTCCCACCTAGAGACACGTAGCCACATGTACCTACACAGGCACTTGAACATACATGTACCGAGTCCCGCACGCACGCACGCGCAACACCGGGTTCATGTAATGCCCGCACACACACGCAAGCACCTGCAGCCAAGCACGCGCCTGGGCTCGCGTCCACCCGGGTGCTCACACCTACACAGACACGGATTCGCCCTCGGGTGCCCTCCAGGCTGGCCGCGCGCTCTGCACCCACACCAAGGGAGTGAAGGGACGAGTCCAGGGACAGGGGGCTCCGCCCAGCGTCCATCCCGCTCCCGCAGCCACCACCAGCACGACCACACGCGCGCGCGCGCGCGCGCGCGCACACACACGCACACTCAAACACACACGCACACGCGGCGCGCGGAGGGCCCCGGAGCCCCGCCCCGCCCCCTCCTCGCCGAGAGCCGCGTCCCCGAGCCGCCTCTCCCCAGGTCGCACCCTCCTCCCGACCCCGGGAAAGATGGCCACTGGGCGCCGCACGCGTCCCGCCCCAGCCCCGGGCTCCCCCCCACCCCCGCCCAGGCCGCCCCTCCCAGACCCGCCGGGGCGCGGACGCCGGACGCCGCGCCGGGTCCCTGTCCCCTCGACCTCGGACGGTCCCCCGGCCCCCTCGCGGCCCGGCCCCCGGCAGGATATGGCCACTCGGTGATGCGCTTGGCGTATTTGCGGACGACGTTGTCCTCGCTGAAGACGAAGAGCGAGCGGTTGACGGTGAAGCAGTTTTGCTTGACCGGGATGGGGTTGTACAGCGCCATGGTCCGCGCGCGCTGCGCGATCGACTGCTTGTAGAGGACCCGCTGGCCGGGCTGCAGGCCCCCCGGGCCCGGGCCGCCCGCCCCGCCGGCCCCGCCGCCCCGAGCCCGCTCCCCACCGGCGCCCCCATAGCGGCTGCCCAGCTCGTCCCCGAAGCGGACCATGGCTCCTGGGCGCCGCGCGCATCCCCCGGCCCGGCGGCCCCGGCAGGGAGGGCGCGGGGCGCGCCAGCCAGGCGCTCGGAGCGGAGCAGCAGCGGAGCCGCGGGACCCACACCGGACCTCGCCCGGCCCCGCCGCCGCCGCACCCGACTCCGCCGCCCGCACCACGCCCTATAAGGGGTCGGTCACGTGGCGGCGCCCGGCCAATCCGCGCTCGCGCCGCCCGCCCGAATGCCGCCCGCCCCGCCCCCAGTTGGCCGCCCCCGCCCTGTCCCCCGCGGCCGGTCCCCGCCGCCCGCCCTCTGGGCTGCGCCTCGGTCCCCGGGCCTCCGGGCTGAGCCCCGGGCTCGGGCGGGCGCCGGGAGCGGGCGCCGTCTGCGCGTCCCGCTTCGCGCCCCTGCGGGCGCTGGCCAGATGCTGAACTCGGCCGCTGCGGCCGGGAGCCGGGCGGGGCTGGCTGTCCTCGACGGACCGCCGAGCTGAGCGGCCCCAATGGACGCCTCCTTTGCCCCCAGGAGCAGGAGGCGTCACAGCCGTGGGAAGCTCCAGCCCAAACTGCGGAGGGTTAGGCCCCTGGCTCCCGGTGTTTCTTCCCACACCTCACTCCCCTTGCTGCGGACCACTGGCCTCCTCCAAGATGCTGGCTCCCGGGCCCTCTCCTGCCATCCTTTCGGAGTCTTTCACATCCTTATAGACCATGCTCTCAACTCCCTGGTCTTGGGTTTTCAGGATGCACAACTCTGTCCTGGGATCCCTCAGCCCTCAATCGTACCCTAGGCCTTCCTGTCAACGTGCACTGAATCAGCTCCAAAATCTCAGCTCAGAGATTCCTTTGTTCCGTCATCCATTCAGTAACAATTAAAGAGAGCCTGCTGTGTGCTCTTCACCCATCCTTCCATCCATTCAGCGACTCCACTAAACACCTATCAGATGCCAGGCACTAGGCTCCCAGCTCTGCCTTCATGGAGCTGACATTCTTACACAAGGAATGACAAATGCTTCCACAGTGCTTACCTCGTGCAGGCACTGCTGTATTCCATTCGCACACTATTTGTTCGTTCAGTCCTCACAACACTCAGATAAGAAGCCTCCTGGAATCACTCCTGGTGAGTGACTGAGGGGATAAAGCAGATGTTGCACACTGTCCCCTTCACCGGTGGACAGCAAATCAATACGGCAGCAGCACCAGGTGGCAGTGAGTGCTGTGAGAACAGAACAAGGATGGCAAGTGACACTGAGTCGGGGAAGACCTCTGTCAGGAAGCGAGCGGTGCCAAGTGAGTCCAGCACAGAGCGCAGGGGCCCAGGGGCAACCTTGGGCTGTGCTGATGGAGTTATGGGCTTCCACTTCGGTTCTCAAAGTCAGAGAAGAGTTCTGTGCAGAGGGGTCATCATGACTCCAGTTCTGGAAGAATCCCTCTGGCTGCTGAGTAGGGAACGGTGGGGGGCTGGGGAGTGTTGCCCAGGATGCATTCAGAGGTGAGCAACTCAAGCCAGCTATCGGTGGCTCACACGGTGCAGTTTTAACCTCACTTAATAAAAAGGCATAAAGTATGCCATTTCAGGAACACAAAATCTTTCCATCCTTCCTCCCTCCCATGGTCGCAGTGTATACTTTTCGTCCTCATGCTTGTCACCTCATGGCCCAAGGTGGCTACCATAGCCCAAAGCATCCCATCTTTATACCACCATCTCAAATGAAAGAAGGGGCAGGTGTAAAAAAGACATCCATTTTTTAAAAGTAAACACATAGCATACTTTTATAACAAAGGAAAGGTTTCTCAGCAGCTCCCCAGAAAATTTCTCTTTAAACTCTGTTGGGGGGGCACCTGGGTGGCTTAGTTGGTTAAACGACTGCCTTCGGCTCAGGTCATGATCCTGGAGTCCCGGGATCGAGTCCCGCATCGGGCTCTCTGCTCAGCAGGGAGTCTGCTTCTCCCTCTGACCCTCCCCCCTCTCATGCTCTCTCTATCTCATTCTCTCTCTCAAATAAATAAATAAATAAATAAATAAATAAATAAATAAATAAATAAAAATTAAAAAAAACTCTGTTGGGCAGATCTGAACCATGTACCACTCCTGGTTTCAAGAGGGTGGGAAAGTAGATGTATAGCAAAAAGGACCAGGACTGACATTACACACTGAGGGGCACGTAGTGACCCAGACATAAACAGGGTCACTTAGCTGCAAAGTGGAAGGGAAGAGTATAGGGAGGCTGCCAAAAGGCCTGTCACTGGAGAAATTGGGGGGTCTTTGACAGCAGCCCAAAGGAGAGATGGTGTGGTTTGGATGAGAAGCATCATACCCAGGGGCTCTATCGTGCAGCTGACTGGATGGCTGATGCACTGCTTATAAGACTTGCCAGAGAAGGAATGGAGGCTCTTAGTTTTTTACCTGACTGTTGACTGGTACTCTTCACTGAAGCAGGGAAATGAGGGAAGAACTTGTTGATCACAGGGTGGAGATTAAGAACTTCGTATTTGACATAAAAGTGGAGATGCTGAGTAGGCAGTTGGAGATATGAATCTGGAAGCTGTGTGAAACACTTTGTGTCTGCCCCTCCCATTCTCTCTGCCCTTCCCCACTCTGCTCTGTGCCATGCACTGACCTATGTAGACTGCATCAGCTCACTCCCTTGACATCCAGCTCTTGGTTGTACTTGGCTGATGGGGAGCACCAGTAGGCACTTGGAGGAAGAAAAGAACAAGGTCAAGGTATGTATCCCCCGAGCTCTCTCCTGCTGGCTCACCTGGGGTTGGCCATAAGTCTCAATTGAAGGTCCCAGCTCCTGTCAGCCCCTTCCGGTTCCTGCTCCCTCTCCTTGTTTCTGCAGACCTGGGAGTGGTGCCAGTGCCTGGAGTCATCAGTCCCTCGAAGTTTTGTTATACCCTGCACAAATCATGGTAGATAGTCCCTTTGAGTGTGCCACCCTGGCAGACCACTGCCTGACTCAGAAATCATCACTGAGGCAATAAGTGTAGACAGAGAGCAGAGAGCCCGGGGGACAGGAGGGCACTCAGAAAGAATCAAGTAGGTGAAAAGGAGCCTGAGAAGGAGCAGCCAGAGAATTCAGGGAGGGAAGGATCAGGAGAGCCCAGTTTCCAGGGCCATGGGAGGAGCATATGTCAAGAAAGAGGTTATACTCATCTGCCAAATACTGCTGAGCAATCCGGAGAGATGAAGACCAACATTCAATCGTTAGCAAGACAGAAGCACCTGTTACCTTGATAAAAGCAGTTTCCGTAGAAGAGTAAGAAATAGCCTGAATGGAATGGATTAAAGCAGATGACTCATGAGGAACTTCATACAGCTAGGGCACACACCTTGTGCAGTGAGTTGTTCTGCAAAGGGGAGCAGAAACATGGTACAATATAACCAGAGAGGTCCAGCATTTAAGGAGTTTGTGTGCTTTTTTTTTTTTTTTTTAAAGATGGGGATGTTATTGGACTTTATATGCATATTGAAATTACTCAATAGAAAGAAAAATTGGTGGCGCAAGAAGGGTGTGTTGCCTAGTCTAGGTAAGAGGGCACAGGACTTGGGACAGTTCATTGGTTGCAGCAGAGGGGGAGTCCAGCCACATGATTGTAGGCACAGGTGGGTTGGTAGATTGGGGGGAGGACGAGGACTGTCTTCTGACTGCTCTACTTTCTCAGTGAAATAAGAAACAAGATAATCAACCAAGAGGGAGAAGGGGCATTGCAGGCTGAAAGGAGGAGGAGCAGGTTGAAATGCTCATCTGCAGGAACGAAAAAGAGAATCCACTGGGGGAAATGTGGTGGGGCAGGCAGTTCTGAGCTGAGCAGGATGCAGAGGGAAGCACCTTTGGGAGTGAGGAAGTTAGGACAGGGGGCTGGAGTCTGTTACCCCTTGATTACACTCTTCTTCCTCCCTGAGCCTTCCAGCTCACCTGTTCTACACCCCCCTCCAGATCTCAGTGCTTCCTACTCCCCAGCCCCCCCTTTCCTGCCAGGGCTCCCTGGTCCCTCACCCTCTGTCCTACTCACTGGCAAATGCCCCACCCTGAACCTCCAGGAGTACCCCCATGAGGCTCCAGCCGCTACAGAAGGTCACACACTGGACAGACTGGTTCCCCCCAAGGAAGTCTTCAGGGGTCGCCAAGTTGGTACTGCCCCATGCTTGGCAACAGCATTGTCATCACGCTCCACTGTCCTCGAAATTCAGCCCCCTGTTGGAGGGTAGAGGCCTTGCCCCCATTCCCTCCACTATACCTAGAAGCCCAGCACCTCCTCAGCATCTCCTACAGACGTCCCTCCCCTTCTTTTTTCCCAACCTTACTGAGATACAACTGACATTTAACATTGTGTAAGTTTCAGGTGTACAGTGTGATGATTTGATATGTGTATATATTGTAAAATGATTACCATAGTAAGGCTCGTTAACATATCCATCACTTCACATAGTTACCTTTCCTTTTGTTGTTGTAGTAAGAAGGCTTAATTAAGATAACTGGAAGTTTATACCTTTTGACCAACATCTCCCCATTTCCCCCACCTCCCAGCCCTTGGCAACCACCATCCTACTCTGTTTCTGTGAGTTCAGCTTTTTTAGATTCCACATGTCAGTGAGTCTTTCTCCAACTGATTTACTTCGTTCAGCACAATGCCCTCAAGGGTCATCCATGTTGTCATGGGCAGCAGGATTTCCTTTTTAGGACTGTACTCAGATATGGCATTGTACACATGTCTCACATCTTATCTATCCATTCATCTGTAAATAGAGACTTAGCTTGTTTCCATGTCCTGGCTATTGTGGATAAAGCTGCAGTGAATATGGGGTGCAGACATCTTTCCAAGATCCCAGTCTCATTTCCTTAAATATATACCCAGACGTGGGATTACTGGATCATATGGTAGCTCTATTTTTAGTTTTTTGAGGAACTTCCATACTGGTTTCCAGAGTGGCTGCACCAGTTTGCATTCGCACCAACAGGCACAAGGGTTCCCCCTTATCCACATCCTCGCCAACACCTGTTGCCTCGTCTTTTTGGTACTAGCCATCTTAATAGATGTGATATCTCACTGTGGTTTTGATCTGCATTTTTCTGACTATTAGTGGTGCCAAGCACTGTTTCATGTAATTGTTGGCTATTTGTATATCTTCGTTGGGAAAATGTCTGTTCAGGTCCTTTGCCCATTTTAAAATTGGATTATTTGGGTTTTCTTGCTCTTGAGTTGTACACATTTCCTATATATTTTGGATATTGACTCCTTATCAGGTATTTTCTCCCACTTTCTAAGTTGCCTTTTCATTTTGTTGATGGTTCCTTTTGCTGTGCAGCTTTTTATTTTTATTTTATTTTAAGATTTTATTTATTTATTTGACAGAGAGAGAGATAACAAGAGCAGGAACACAAGCAGGGGGAGTGGGAGAGAGAGAAGCAGGCTTCCTGCCGAGCAGGGAACTTGATGCGGGGCTCGATCCCAGGACCCTGGGATCATGACCTGAGCCGAAGGCAGACGCTTAACGACTGAGCCACCCAGGCACCCCTATTTTTTTAATTAAAGATTTTATTTTTAAAGTAATCTCTACACCCCACATGGGGCTCAAACCTACAACACCTCGATCAAGAGTCGCACGCTCCACTGACTGAGCCAGCCAGGTGCCCCTTGTGCAGAAGCTTTTTTTCAGTTTGACGACCACTTGTTTTTTGCTTTCGTTGCTTGTGGGTTTGGTGTCATATCCAAAAAAACTTTTGCCAAGACCAATGTCAAGGAGATTTTTACCAATGTTTTCTTGTAGCAGTTTTATGGTATTGGGTGTTAAATTTAATCCATTTCCAGTTCACTTTTGTGAGTGGTGTAAGATAGGAGCCCAATTTCATTCTTTTGCATATGAATGTCCAGTTTTCCCAATGCCATTTATTGAAAAGATTATCCTTTCTCCATCGAGTATTCTTGGCTCCCTTGTCAAATATTAGTTGACTGTATATATGTGGGTTTATTTCTGGGCCCTTGCTTCTGTTCCGTTGGTCTATTGTCTGTTTTTAATGCTAGTACCATACTATTTTGATTTGTATAGCTTTGTAATATAGTTTGAAATCAGAAAGATTGATGCCTCCTGCTTTCTTCTTTCTCAAGGCTGCTTTAGCTATTTGGGATCTTTTGTGGTTCCATATGAATTTTAGATTATTTTTTCTATGTTTATGAAAAATGTCATTGGAATTTTGATAGGGATTGCATTTAATTTATAGATGGCTTTGGATAGTATGGACATTTTGACAATATTAATTCTTCCGATCCATGAACACAGGGTGTGTGTGGGGGGGTGTCTTTTCATTTATTTGCATCTTCTTCCATTTCTTTTATTAATATCTTATAGTTTTCAATGTATAGATCTTTCATCTCCCTGGTTAAATTTATTCCTAAGTATTTTATGTTTTTGATGCTAATGTAAATGAGATGTACCTCCCCTTCTACACTGCACCTTTGCCACTCTGTGTTGGGTTCCCACATGGGGACTTGGGGAAGGAGAACTAAGAGGAATTTTTTTATAAATTAATATTTAATTTTTTAAGTAATAAAGGTAAATAGAACAGGAATCCAAGACTCCTGCACCTCCAACTTATCTGCATCCTTCAGTGTTCAAGCACTGGGCCACCCCCCTTCTGAATTAGGCCCCCAAATGCCCCCTTTGCATGCCCCCCGCTCTTGGCTACCCTCCCCAATCGTCCCCATATTGCTATTTACTTTTTAAAATCAAACAAGTACATGCAAATCATAAAATATGCATAAGGTTTAAATAACCCACCAACCAGCTTAAGAAATAGACCCCGGATATCCCAGGAAGCCCCTGTGTGCCACCCGACCTCCACTGCCCGCAGAGGCCACTGCTTCCTGAATTTTATGCTCACCCTTCTCTCCCTCTGTGTCCCTGCACAGTATTGGTATAGTTCTCCAAGCTGTTGATAGAACTGAACTGTATGTATCCTTCTGCAACTTTATTTCCACTCAATACTCTGTTGTCACTTCACATACAGCTGTGAATCATCTGTTGTCATCACATATGTTAGTCTGTTGTACAATTATTTGTCCATTTTACTTTGATGTAGACGTGCTACTTTACGTTTTCTGCTATTTCAAAGAATTCTCCAATAAACATCTAATGTAGTTCTCCTGGTACATGGGCAAGAAGCTCCAGGAGACCCAAATCGAGGAGAGGGATTGCTAAGCCATGGGACAGGATCTCAGCCTCACTGGGTACCACTAGATTAGTACCCAGAGGGTATGACTGATGCTCCTTCAGCAACCCCCCCCAACACTCTGGGGGTTGATGTGAGGCAGGAGTCTGCTTTAATTTTTTATATAATTATATTATCAGGACAATATGTTTGTCTATCTGGTGGGCATTTCAAATATCTCACTATGGCTTTTAATCTGCATTTCGTTGATTACCCATACAGTTGAGCAGCTTCTCCCACATTTATTACCCATGCATGCTTCCCCTTTATCAAATCACCCATTCAAATCTTCATCCACCTTTGATGGGGTCATTTTTCTCCATAATGACTTGTAGAAGTTCTTGCATGTTCTTGTATGAACCTGTCAGATGTAAGTGTTGCAAAACCTTCTCTCATTTGTGATACAGATGTATTTATTACAATGTAACCTAAATCTACCCAATTTTTCCTTTGTGTTTTGTGATTTTTGAATCATAGGAAATTCTTCCTTAATTTACTCTTGTGAAGATACTCTCTTGGAATGTTATTTTGGAATGTTTAGAGCACATTCTCCTATATTCTCTTCTAAAATTTGTACATTTGCTTTTTGCATTTTAAACCACATGCAACTAATTTTTCTGTATGATGTGAGGCAGGAGTCTGCTTTAATTTTTTATATAATTATATTGTCAGAACACCATTTGTTGAAAGGCATCCTTTCCCCACTGCAAAGCCAGCTCTTTTATATACCACAGTTGTATGTATGTGTGGGTCTGCCCCTTGGGCTCTCGGTTCTGCTCAGATGATCAATTTGTCTATCTCCGTGCCAGCACCATACTGTATTAATTACTAAAGCTCTACAATAAGGTAAATATCCCTACCTGGTTTTCTCCTTTAGGAGAATTTTTGCTATTCTTGCTCTTCTTTTGTCTATGTAATTTTTAGAATCAAATTGTCAGGTTATTCAAACACAATGGACTTTTGACGGGAATTGCATAGACTCAGAAGATCAATTGTGGGGGGTGTCTGGTGGTGCAGTGGGTTAAGTGTCCGACTCTTGATTTCGGCTCAGGTCATGATCTCAGGATCATGAGATTGAGCCCCACATTGGGCTCCAGGCTGGGCATGGAGTCTGCTTGGGATTCTCCCTCTCCCTCGGCCCCTCCCATCCCTGCCCCCCCCACCCCTCTCCCTCTTGATCTAAAAAAAAAGAATCAATTTGGGGCAAATATACATCCTTGTGATATTGAGACTTTCAATGCATGAGCAAAATATAGATCTTCATTTATCTGAGCAGTCTTTGGTTTATTTCAATAAGTTTTATAATTTTCTCCATAAAGTATTGGTCCTACACATTTATATGAGCTTTATTCTGCAGTGCTTTACATTTTCATGCTATAATAAAGGATTCAATTTTTAGTCACATTTTCTGTTGCTCATATTTATAAATGCAGCTTTCTTTGTATATTGATTCTGTATAAGCAACATTGTTAGATTTTCTGCTTAATTCTAACTATTTATTGTTAGATTTGTTTTCTATGTAGATAATATTGAAAAAATAAAGTTTCATTTCTCCTTTTCCAATTCTTGTATCTTGTGTTTCTTTTTCTTATCTTCCCGTGCCAGCTGGTACAATGATGTCCCGAAATGTGACGGTGGGCACACCGTCTCATTCCTCATCTTAAGATACTCTCAACCTTTCACCATGAAGCATGTTTGTTATGTCCCTTATAAAAAGTAGGTGCCCTTCATCAGATCAGGAAATTCTCCTCTAGTCTTAATTTCTAGGAGTTTTAATCATGAATAGACGATGAATCCTACCAAATGTCTCTTCGGCATTAGCAGGGTCATCTGGTTTTTCTCCCGTACGCTAAGATGGTGGCTCACAGTAACTGATCTCCTGAAGTGAAACCACCCTCTCATTCCTCGGGCAGATCAAACTTAGTCATGACTGATTATTGCCTTTAGGCACTAGTGAGATTTGGTTTACTAACAATTTGTCTGGAGTTTTCACAGCTGGTCTCTGAACATCACCTCACAGTTTTCCTCTTGCACCCATTCCTATCAGAGTTTGGTATCAAGGTTATGCTGTCCTTTAAGTGAGTTGGGGAGCATTTCTATAGAGAATTTGTACTTTAAAAGTTCAGTGGAACTCACTGGCTGGGGCTGATGTTTTCTTTGTTATTCTAATTGCTGATTCTCTATCTATAAGGGTTATAAGACTGTTCAGATTTTCTATCTCCTCTTGGGTCAGTTTGATTCAGTTCTGTTTTTCTAGAAATGTACTAGCCCAAAGTTCTTCATATCATCCTTTTAATCTACGTTGTATCTACGGCTGTATTTGCTTTTAAGTCCCTATTATTACTTACGTATTTTCCTCTCTCCCTCTCTCAATCTTTCCAGAGGTTTGCTATTTTTATTAATCTTGTCCAAGAACCAATTTTTGGCTTTACTGATTGTCTCTATCATATGTGTGTTTCCTATTTCATTAATATCTACTCTTTATATTTCTTCTCCTCTCCTTTGTTTTGGGTTTATTCAATTATTCAGGTAGATGATTAGCTAATTAATTTTCAGCCTTTCTTAAAAGAAACACACACAGGACATTATTATTATTTTAAACAGTTGTGGCTGCCATGAAAACAGGAGTCCTCAAACTATAAGAAACACAATTCACAAGGGGCTCAGCTGATATGCTCCAAATCGATCATGGCCTTCATGCCATGGCCACAGTTCTTTGGGTCAAGGACTCCACGCTGGTGTTACTGAGCCAGTCAGGTGCCCAGTGATGGAGGATGTTCCCACCCTGCCTTCTGTCACTGTCTTCACTAAACGTCAGAGCTGCGCCCGTCTGATGGCTCCCTCAGCCCCCTCCCCACGGTCTCCCAATTTATTTCCAGTAATAATAGTATCTATTCATTGTCACCTAATACCATCTAATAAAACCCTTGTACATTTAATCCCATCTGCATCATGAACGAACTTGGAAAACATCACGCTAACTGAAAGAAGCCAGATATGAGAAGCCCCCTATTACATGACTCTATTCTATGAAATGTTTCCAGAATAGGGAAATCCGTAGAGACAGAAAGGAGCTTAGTGGTTGCCAGTGGGGGAGGGATTGATAATAGGTGTGGGGTTTCTTTTTGGAATGATGAAAATTTTCTGAAATTAGATATTGGTGATGATTGCATAACATTGTGAATTTATTAAATGTCACTGAATTGTACATTTTAAAATGGTTAAAATGGTGAAGTTTATGTTAGTGAATTTTACCTTAATAAAAGCTTTTAAATAAAAAAATACAAGCAATTTTTAAAAGTAAAGATATTGGGCCCCTTCCATCTCCTTTCATCAGTGTGGCCACGTTCCTACAGTGCTGTCTGTGACTTAGGAACACCGTGGCCCTGTCCTGTCCCCTTTCTGCAGCCAAAGGGCCTGTTCAAATTGCGACCTTAACGGCGTCACAACCCCACCTGCATCCCTTCCAGGGCTCTCTGTGGCTGCCACTTAGCCGCCAGCCTTGCCGTCCGCAAGTCCGCACACGTGCTACATGCTGTTCCTGCCTGGACAACTCGGTCCACACCTCAGGTCTCAGCCAGAAGCTGCATCATCATAACAGCTGCTTCTCCGGCACAGCATCCGGACATTCTTAGGGTGCATTTATTTGTGACTCTTTCACCTGTTTCCCTGGCTAGAAGGGAAGCCCATGAGGAAGAGAACGAGGTCTATGCTCCTCCCTGCTGTCCTCTGCTGTGACCTGATGCTGGGTGACAAGTAGCAAAACTCCTTGCTAAAGACCCTTCCTACTCCCTGTGCCCAGCACACTGCCCTGTCCTGCCTACCCCAACTCCAGAAGTGCTCCTGGTCCCTCCCTCCTCTCTGCCCTGGCCCAGCATGGAGGGCTGCTCCCTGTCCCTTCTCCTCAGCAGCCAGAGCCTTTTGTCCAAAGCACAGCTCCTACTACATCACTCTCCCTGTGACTTTCAAAATCCAAGCTCCCTGACCAGCCTGGGAGATCTGTGATCAGCTGGCCTCCTCTCCAGCCCCCACTGCCCAGCTGGTGACTCCGGGGCTCCTACTGGCCTGCGCTAGACTCTCTCACTGCCCCTCCCCACCCCCACCTTTTCAGTTAGTTTCTCCATCACTGGGTTGGTCCACCTGGACACCACTGACATTTGGAGGCAGGGGATTCTTCATTGTTTGGCAGCATCCTTCTAGATGCCGGCAAATCTCACAGTACTTCTCCGCTGTGACAACCAGGTCTGTTTCCAGATCTAGCAAATGTCCCCTGGAGGGCAGAGTCGCCCCCACTGAGAACCACTGCTTGGGTCCTGGTAGTTCCCAAATCCATACAGATTTCTCTCCTGAGTTTCATACCTGGGGATCTGGACATTGTTTCTGGACATTTTCCCCTGGAGAAACGGGATTTTTATAAAGACCGACGGGAGGAAGTTGACAAATTTGTAACAAAGTTAATCTGAAAGAGCGAACAAATAAAATGATGAGAAATAGATGAGAAATAGAACATGGAAAAGAGCAATGAAAGAATAGTCCTAACAAGATAAAATGGCAGTAGACCATGTTGTTTCCGTACCCTTCCAGAGAAATTCTAGGGAGGTTGGTGCAAATGTAAAGTGACATATCCCCAGGACAGCAGCAAGGGCGTCGTAAGCTCAAGTGTGACACCAGGTCCGGAGGCCCCTGCACAGCGCGTCGTGGGCTGACCCACGGGCGGCACCGCAAGGCAGGGGCTGAGAACCACCAACTTAAAGGAAGAAGCTGCCGAACTGGACTGCAGAAGACTTTGAAATTCTTTTAAGGCAGAAGCAAAAAAAGCACTCAAAGCCTAATATACATTTCTAAATAACCCATCATAAACAAAGTAAATAAGCACATTTGGAAAATATTATTGATGCATAAGACAAGGGATGAATATTCTTGCTATCCAAAGAGCTCTTTCAGATTAATAATAAAAAGATTAACAATTTCACTGAAAATAGGCAAAGGACATGAAAAGTTGCATCACAGAGAAGGACAAACATAAACATGAAGAACCTACAATGACATAAGGCAGAGCCCCAGGTGGGCAAAGGCCTGGACGTACCACGGCACCCGATGGGGTCACCAGGGGACCAGGACCTGGACTGAGGGTCAGTCATGACCCTGCCACGTTGAGCTGTGTGGCCGCGGGCATGGTCCTTAATATCAGCTCCATCATCTGTCAAGGAGAGGACAGTCTGTCCTGTGTGGTCAGCACAATTATTAAATGATTGCACTTAACAGAGTCAAACAAACAGCAAGAGCTTGAGAAATGGTAGCTATTGTTCTTTTTATTGATATATTTTTACATAAAAGATTTGGATATTCATGAAACTGTTCATCATGAGGAAGACACTGGGGGTGGGTGGACTTTAAACTTGCTTCCTTTCTGTACTGTATTGACAACAGATTTTTTCTATGTGAAAATGTAAGGAACTAAGACACATGCGTGAAAGGAATAAACCACCAGGAGAGCGTGGCCGAAAGGAAAGGGCGTGTGAGCACACAAGCCAGGAGAAGAGATGTTAAGGTTTGTGGGAAGGAAAGACTAGTCAATAAATGCTTTTGAAATCATCGGCTTTCAACCTGGAGGAACATACAATTCTCATATTCAGAGTAACCGGTAGAGGCCCTTGGAGGGCCAGATTCCAGAAACCACCATAAACGGACTATCACAATACAGCGAGTCGAACGAAGGCTGTGGTCTCCCAGTGCATACTGAAGTTATGTTTACACTGCACTGTAGTTTACTAAGTGTGCAACAGCATTACGTCTAAAAAAAGAAGTGATGCATATCCCTTCATTAAAGAGGACTTACGCGCCAAGAAATACAAACCATCAACTCAGCCTGCAGTGAATCACAATCTGTTTTCTGGGGGTGGGTCTTGCCTCCATGGTCAGGGTGCTGGGCACTGAAGGCTGGGGTCCAGGGAAGTTTCCTAAAATAAGATGACAGCGAAACTTGCGGCATCGATTCTTCCTCTCACGAATGACTTCCCTGTAGCAGGCGATGCTGTTTGATAGCATTTTACCCACAGTGGGACTTCATCCTCTCAACTCTGCTGCTGCTTCAACAACTATCACATAAAACGATATTCTAAATTCTTTGTCATTTCAGTAGTCTTCACGGCATCTTCACCAGGGGTACTTTCCCTCTCCAGAAAGCACTGTCTTTGTTCAGCCACAGGAAGCAGCCCCTCAGCTGCAGACGGCCTACCACGAGCCTGCGCACCTCCGGCCGCTCCTGATCCTGGTTCTCTTGTTTCCATCACACCTGCAGCTGTGAAATCTCCTGAAGGCCTGAACTCCTCAGAGTCCGTTTCTTCCAAACTCTTGTTTATCATGGCATTTTGGCCTCTTCCCATGAATTCAGAGTGTTTTTAATGGCATCTAGAATGATGAATCCTTTCCAGAAGGTTTTCAATTTACTTTGCCCAGATCCATCAGAGGAATCACTACGGCCTTACGCAATGTATTTCTTAAACTCTAAGACTTGGAAGTGGGAAGTACTCCTTGACCCACAGGCTGCAGAATGCAGGGTATGTTAGCAGGCATGAAAACATTCATCTCATCGTGCGCCTCCATCAGAGCTCTTGGGGACCAGGTACAGAGTCACGGAGCAGGCATATTTTGAAAGGAACCCTTTTTCCTGAGCAGGAGGTCTCAAGAGTGGGCTTCCAGTGTTCAGCAAACCACACTGTCATCCAGGCCTTGCTCCATTTACAGACCACAGGCAGAGATGGAGCACGACTCTCAAGGGCCCAGGGATTTTCAGAAAGGTCAACGAGCACCAGCTCCCACTGCAAGCCACCAGGTACTTTAGTGGCTGACAAGAGAGTCAGCCTGACCCCTGAAGCTTTGAAGCCAGGCACTGACTCCTCTCTCGCTCTGACAGTCCTAGATGGCATCTTCTTCCAGCAGAGGCTGTTCTGTCGACACTGAAAATCTGTTGTTTAGTGTTGCCGTCTTCATGAATGATCTCGACCGCACCTCGTGGGTAACCGGCTGCTTCCACCTGCCCTCATGTCATGGAGGTGGCGTCTCTCCTTAAACGTCAGGAATCCACCTTTGCTGACTTCAGACTTTTCTTCTGTAGCCTCCTCACCTCCTCAGGCTGTGCAGAACAGAAGAGTCAGGGCCTTGATCTGGGTGAGGCTGTGCTGGTTGATGCTCCATCCAGACAACTAACACTTTCTCCACGTCAGCAGGGAGGCTGCTTCACTTTCTTATCGCTGTGTGCTCAAAGGAACGGGACCTGCGATGTCCTCTAACAACGCTGCCTTTGCATTCACAACGTGGCTACTGTTTGGTGCAGGAGGCCTGGCTTCCGACAGGCCTTCCTCACTCAGCTGAATTCTTCCTAGCATCTGATTTAAGGTGAGGGCCTTGCAAGTCTTCCCTCTGCTGGAGCACTGAGAGGCCACTGAGGGCTTACTGACTGGCCCAATTTCAGAACTGCTGTGCCTCAGGGAACAGGGTGGTCTGAGGAGGGGAGAGAGCCGGGGACCAGCCGTGCGACAGAGCAGTCAGAACACACACTTGCCGGGTAAGTTCGCCATCTTACACGGCGTGGGTCTCGCGCCCCAAGCACAGTAGTAACTTCAAAGGTCTGTGGTCACAGATCACCATACCAAATAGAATAATGAAGAATTTTGCAATATTGCGAGAATTACCAAAATGTGACACAGAGGCAAGAAGTGAGCAGATGCTGCTGGAGAAATGGTCCCGACAGACCTGCTGAAGCAGGGTCTCCACAGACCTTCGGTCCGTAAAACACGCAGTGTCTGCAAAGCACAATAAAGCCAAATACAATCAAACAAGCATGCTCGAGTATTTTAATAAAACCGTTACAAGAAAAAAAAAAAAGAGAAACCAGTGAAAAAATGAGTACACAAGCCACAAATTAAAATAATAATAAATGGCTAATTAAAGCAAAAGTAGTAACAATGTCTTGGGGTATAAACTGTAGGGAGTAAAATGTATGACAGTATCACAAAGGTTTGGGGGAGTGGAATTATCCTGCTGTCAAGTTCTCATGTGAGATGTAAGATATTATATACGTAACAGGGTACAATGTAATATTATATGAAGGTGGACTGTGCTGAATGGAAGATGCATATTCATATTGTAAACCCTGGAGCAATCTCTAAACAACAAAGGGTACAGCTAATAAGCCAATTGAGGAGATAGAATGGATTTAATAGGAAAGAAAGCGGAAAAAAAGAAACAACGGCGAAGAACAGATGAGATAGAGAGAAAGTAAGTAGCAAAACTGGCCAATTTAAATTTCGGAAAATGGGCTACTACCAGGTTGGAGGCAGAAAATGAGCCTGGGACATTTTGACGTGCCATAAAGTAAGATGTGCTCACGAAGGACAAGACATGTCAAAAGGAGACCGAAGCAACCTTGAAAGAGTGCCCACCACGTCCAATTTTTGACATTTTCGGCACCCACGCAAATAATAGTAAGATTACAACCCACTGAATCAAATAGGAAATTGTGAGTCCGTATGCCTACAAATAAGTTCAACGTGTGGTGAAGGATGGGATCTTCACACAGTCTCCAAGTGCTTTTCCATAGAATATTCATGAATTTCAACAGGAAAACAGAGACTGCCGTGGGAGAGGCTTACAGACACCATCGTGATCAAATGACTAAAGGTCGCCTTGTCAGTACGTGGACCAAATCCGATTCGCAGGCCACCTGACGGGACGTGCTGGGAACACGGTCCCCCTTCCGTGGCATTCCTGTCAAAGATGCACAACCTGCATCTAACCCAGAGGACATGGACAAATCCAAAGAGAGGGCCTTCTACAAGCAAACTGACCTGTAGTCTTCGGAAGTGAAAACCAAGGAGACACAACTGTTCCGGATTGAAGATGATTGAAAACACAGGACCACTAGATGCAACAGGGTACCGAGCTGGACCCACGTGCTCCGGCGAGTGGGGCTGGATGGAGGCAAATGCCGCATGGGGTCTACGGGAGCAGAGCAGCACCGTCCTGGTGTTGGTCACACAGGAGGACGTCCTTGGAGGGACAACGGAGCATCAAGCTGGCTATCCTCAAATGGTTCAGAGAAGCAAGGCTCTTTGTCCTGTCCTGCAGCTCTCCTGAAAGTGTGAGATTCTACCTGGCATCTTTGGCTTAACATATATTTTTAAATTGTGAGATAACGAAGTGCGTGCTGTACGGTTCCAATTATAGAAAATTCTAGAACGGGAACTGTTCATCTGTACTGACAAGGGCAGATCAGCTCCCCTGGGGCAGGTTGACTTCAAAGAGGCCCTGGGAAGTTTTGGGGGGCAGTGAAGGTGCTCTTTACATCTTGATTGTGGTGGTAGTAGTTACAGGAGTACTTACATTCGTCAAAATTCATGGAACCCTTAAAATGAGTGCATTTTATGATACGTGAATTATATCTCAACGAAGTTGATTTTAAAAGTTTAAAAAAGCCCACCAGCTTTTTGTTGTTGTTATTAAGTATTTATATGCTCTTTCTAAAACTTACATAAAAATACAAAGGCCCAGGATGCTTGGGTGGCTCAGTCAGTTAAGCGTCTGACTTCAGCTGGGGTCATGATCCCGGGGTCCTGCGATCAAGCCCCTTGTCGGGCTCCCTGCTCAGTGGAGAGTCTGCTTCTCCCTCCACCCCTGCCCCTCCCCTCTGCTCATGCTCTTGCTTGTTCTCTCAAATGAATAAATAAAAAATCTTAAAAAAATAATTCAAAGGCCCTAGGATAGCTAAAATAGCTAAAGAATCATCTTTAAGAATAAGAACAATTTGGAGTATTTATACCACATGTGATTTTGATATTCAAAATGAAGCTACAGTAATAAAAACATAAAGATAGGCAAATAATCATAAATGGAGTCCACATGCACATATCAATTAATGTTCTACAAAGGAACCAAAGCATTTCAGTGGGAGACTTCAAATTTTTTTTAAAAATCAAGTAAGTACAGAACTACTGAAAGCCCACACTGGACAGGAATGTCCTCTACGTCCCTCTTTACTCAAGCATTCATTGAAAATGGATCACACACCAAAATATAAAATCTGAAACTATAATGCTTTAGAAGAAAATGGCAGATGATCTTCCCAACCTTGGAGTAGGACAGAGAAAATACCTCTCCCCCACCCAGAAGAGACATTGGACTTGCCCCAAATTATAAACTTCTGCTCTTAAGAAAATGAACACAAAGTAACAGACTGAGAGAAAACATTTAAACACTTCTGACAGGGACCTGTATGTACAATACACAAAGAACTCGTATGCTCCGTAATGGAAAGATAGTCCAATTAAAAAATACACAAAAGGCCGAATACTTTACAAATGAAGATCTACACATGGACAAGAAGTGTCTGAAAAGGTGCTCATTATTAGCCATCGGGAATGCAAATAAAAACCACAATGCCACTATGCGCCCACCAGAGTAGGCAAAATTAAAGATGGGAAGCACTTAGTATTAGCGGGGACACAAGCAGAGCTGTCTCACACATGACTGGTGTGGAATCTGCATCCAGGGATTATTCCCCGGACAAACAAAATCACCTGCGCACAAACAGTCTGTACCAGAATGTTCACAGGTGCTTTACTGATAATAGCCCCAACTAGAGACACAAATGTTCGTGCAATGGGGGATGGGTAAACAAATTTGGCATATCCTTACTATGGAATTCGCTTCGACAGAAACCAATGCGAGCCAAAAAAAAAAAAACAAAACTGAGCAAGAGAAGCTAGGACAGAGTCATCTACAGCATGGTTCCGTTTATATGAAGTTCCACAAAAGGAAAAAACAAACCTATGGTGAAAGAAACCCAGGGGCGCCTGGGTGGCTCAGCTGGTTAAGCGACTGCCTTCGGCTCAGGTCATGATCCTGGAGTCCCGGGATCGAGTCCCGCATCGGGCTCCCTGCTCGGCGGGGAGTCTGCTTCTCCCTCTGACCCTCCTCCCTCTCATGCTCTCTGTCTCTCATTCTCTCTCTCTCAAATAAATAAATAAAATCTTTAAAAAAAAAAAAAAAAGAAAAGAAAAGAAAAAAGAAACCTGAACAGGAGATGCCTCTTGGAGACAGGAACCAGCCGGGAAGAACAGAAAGAAACTTCCCGGGTGATAGATGGGAATGTCCTATTCTCTGGTAAGGGATGGGTTACATGGGCAAAGGTATCTGTCAAAACTCACTGAGTTATACACATAAAATCCATGCATTTCTCCATATGTAAACCATACCTCAATTTTCTAAGTATTAAATTTATAGTTATTTCACACCCTACACAAAACAAATCCCACCTAGATTCAAGAGCTAAACTGAAAAATAAAATACCGGAAAAACTGCTGGAGACTGTTTTTATAATTTGGAAGCAGAGAAGGTTTTTCTAAATACAGTGCACAATCAGCAGTCACAGTCAGATTTTACCGCATAAAAAGCTTAAATTCAGTGGGGTTCAAAGCTACAATACATAAAGAGTTCATACAAATTAGTAAGGGAAACGTGAACACTACAATGAAAACTTGCAGAAATTCACATTAGAGGAAAAGGCCAATCCGCAACACACAGAGACAGGTTGATCCACCACCAAAGAAGTGTAAAATATAAGACACTGAGGTATCGTTTTGCTCTGGTTGACTGGAAAGAGTGGAAGCATAACAACAAGGTGTGTGAGGTACCCTCCAGTGTACCCTGTTGGAGACAAAGGCTGGCATACATTTTATGGGTGGGTTTTTGGGGATCGCTTCCAGAACGTATTCTGTGGAATGCCCTCTGACCCCTTCTCTAAGAGAAGAACCACACAAGGATGGCGCACGGAGCTCTTCCTCCCAGCACCGTCAGTCAACATCCACATGCACGTCAGCAGGGACTTAACTGCAGCCACTCAAGAGGTCGCAGACAGGACAAACGTCCACACAGACGAAGGGAGGCCACGAAGGGGCACCGCTGGTGGGTTTCCTGGTTTCTCTCCAGTTCTCGCGTGTTCTGTTTGGCAGTGAGAGGTGCAGCCGGGGTGACTCTGCTCACATTCTAGCTTAGCTGCCCCTCTGGGAGGCCTCAGCCAGAGGGCCTCTCGTCACCCCACCCCACCTCCGAGCCAGAGGCCCACACTGCTACCTGCAGTTTGTGCCCTGCGAGAGCAGAGACCCCTCCCCCCCGCCCCATCCCCGGGCCCTATCCACAGGGCGGGTTTAGGGACATCAACACCACGGAGCTCTCCAAGAGCAGGTGACACAGCCCCGGACACGAACACCAGGCTGCTCAAAGCCAAACCCTGTGGGGGCTTGTTTTAGATGCCCACAACTTGCTGTCCAGTGGGGGGACGGGGTCCACTTACCCCACAGGCCAAGTTTCCACTAGACTGGGTCCTGATTCAACAGATGGCTGTTTGCACACCTAGCATCTGACCCAGGGCACAGGATTAGTTGCCTGCAAGGTAACGAGCTCAGAACCCAAGCGGGGGGCTGCTAGGGGAAGGGCCACACAGGGCTGGTGGGGTCTGCAAGGCCTGAAATCCAAGCTCCAGGTAGACCGCCTGCCACCCTACCCACTGCCTCTGGGACAAGGCACCCTATGGGCCCACTACCCGGAGGAGAAAGACCACAGGCCTGGGGAGCCGAGCCAGGGCCCTCCTGGAGGAAGGGGCGTCGCCCTCCTGTAGGATTAGCCCCGCCTCTTTCCCACTTGGTCACAGACGCTCATGCACGCCCAGGCCTGAGTCTCAAGGGCCCGAAGGGGAAGCATCCTGCCTGGACTATTTACAAAGTGCAGAGAGCTGTCACTGTTGCAGATAAATGTCTGACAGTGTCTAACGGAGTGACTTCTTTGCATGAAAAAACCAAGCACTCGGCTGTTTTTTCTTGAGCTTACAGGTGCCCCGGTGAGGGAGGCCAGCCCAGCACAGAACACAGAGGCAGTGGGTCTGGAACTAGGGGTTCCTGCTGAGGGGCAGAGACCACAGCCTGCCGCAGGAAAACAGCCCCCCCAGCCTCATCACGTTCAAAAGCAGACTGACTGAGGATTCTGGGGACCTACCTGGTACTGCCCCATCAGCCTCCAGAATGGTACCTGGGCCTCAGTGCCTGGTGCTGGTCGTACAAAGACACGCACACGCACACACACGTGTGCAGCACACGCAACATGCATGCACACACAAAGCGACATGCGCAGACTCTCCACGTGTCTGCCTTCAGGTGGGTGCAGGTGGTGTCCCCCGCAGGGGCTGCGGTGGAAAGGAGGCGTGTGCTTCCCAGTCCCCTGGTTCCGGCCCCGGCGCAGGACTGGACCCAGCCCACCGGCCCCCAGGCTGCATGTGGGCCCGGGGGCCCCCCCCCCCCCCCAGCAGCACAGGGGTTCTGCAGAAACCAGTTGAAACATGATACCATAATAAAAACCTCATTTAAAGTACTTTTTTTTATTGATTTCATTGAAAACAGAACAAGAAATGGTCTGAGCCAAAAGACTGCTCTTAAAACTGTCAAAAACATTTTAACAGAAAAAAATAAACATGACTGCATCATGAATGTTTTAGAAGAGCCGCACAAAACCCCACTGCTACTGCACTAGTTACAGTATTTAAAAAAGTATATGACCTGGCAGCCGTCACACAAAAGGTGACGGCAAATTTATTCCACGACAAGACTAACATCTTAAAAAAGTTTTTTCCTGCATTTTATTCTAAAATCACTTTGTTCTCTTTATACAGTTGATAGTTTATTTTCACATGGTGAGTAGAAACCACACCAGAATCAGCACCGTTGTCTGTGTTTTGTGTTTTTTATTTGTCCTAATGTTCAATAATGGTAGAAAATAAATCAGTTTATTCATCATCATAGCATGTGGTTTAAAAATCAACAGAAGGTGCCAGCATCGCTGAGCTGGCAGGGCTGGTGCGGGGTCCTCTGTGGGCCGCGGCCCTCCTGCACCCAACAAACCGCTTCCTTGGAAAGAAATGCATTAGAGGTCTGATATATAGGACTAGATATAGGACTTCTTTAAAAAGCAAACCCACATTTTCTCCAAAGTTAGGGACGGCTCGGCCCTGACCTCTCCTAGGTCGAGGTGGGGACGGCGTCTGCGCAGTGCCCAGGAACTGGCACCTGCCATGCAGGCCTCGGGCAGGCAGGTCTAACGGAGCAGCTTGCGGGTGACTGTGTCTTCGGTGGGTGCCACGCGGGGGGCCTGGGCCCACAGGACTTCACCAACAAGCCCCACAGTGGAACGGGAACCAGGGGAGCAGAAGGGAAATGAAAAACGTGGAAACGACAAAACCATCATCAGAAACTCACAAGGTCACGCCAGCGCCGAATCCCAGAGTGTTCCAAAGCGCCCGCCCCCAGCCCACGGGCCGCCACGCCGGGGCCTCGCAGCTGCGGCCCACATCCCTGCAGCCCCAGGTCGGGGCCTTCGGGCACCCGCTTCTCCTTCCTCTCCAACCGCAGTGTGAGCAGCACCGACGCTCGGTGCCCCGGCCGGCTGCCACTCATAGGGGGTCGGCGGCGAAGGAGCTGGTGTCAGGCAGGCCGTTCTCCTGGCCCTCCTGGGTGGCGCTGGCCTGCCGATGTGCCAGGGCCATGCTGGAGTGCCGGCATTTGGGGGAGCCACACCGGCAGCTGAACAGCTTGCCCTTGATGTCCCAGAAGCGCTCCCCATAGTCAAACCTAGGGAGAGAGTAGAGCTGAGGGCGGCACCCAGGCCCCACACCGCCTGGGAGCAGGGTGGACCCAGCCTGAGCAGAGCCATCCGTCCCAGCTCAGAGCTGTGGGAACACAGAGAACCACTGAGGATAAGCCTGCGTTGAGCAGCACATGTCCGCACCCCAGAAGGTCCCCAAACCCAGCCAGCCCCTGGGGACCGCGGCGCCTACCCCAGCTGCTCCCCAGCCTCAATCAGGCGGGTGCTGAAGAAGGCAATCCTGGGAAACCGCAGGTCCTGGTGTGACATGAACACGCGCACAGGCACGAGGTTGGGCTCGCAGTGGTGGTTGATGAAGCGGCTGACGTTCCCGTAGAACCGAGCATCGATGCAGTATACCTCGCCATCCTAGCGGGCGGGAAGGAGAGCAGGGAGCTCGAGCAGGCGTCTGTAGACCTCAGGTAGAAACACGACCCCAGAGCAGGGGCACGACAGGCCGCAGTGCTGCAGGGAGGCTGCCCACTCACACCACTAGTCTGGCTGCACAAGCCAGACACGGGCCATCTGATGCTCGGACGCCACCAGGAGCAGGAGGAAGGAAGCAGGGCTGCAGGGACCACGGGGCGGGGCAGGAAGCCAGCGTGCGGTGGGGGGTAGCTCCTCGGGGACTTGGTGATGGAGGAGCAGCAGATCCCAAGGAGCGGCTGGGAGACACGGAGTGTGCGGGCAGGTGCTACAGAGGGACGGAAGCAGCACTCGGGCCGAGGGCTGCCAGGTGGCTCCTGAGAGGTGGTTACAACCACAGAACAGGAACACCGCCATGTCCTGCTAACCCAGGGGCACAGAGAGGAGCCAGTGCCTAGGGAGTCCCAGGACCCCGCCCCAGCACTGCTCCCGGTATTACGATACGCAACGCCGCAGCAGGGACACTGAGCTGACAGTGAGAAAGGGTGGTTGGCTTGGGGGCCTGACCTCACCACAGGAACCCTTTAAGTAGCAGAGTCTTCTCTGGAAAGACCCAGAGCACTAAGGCCTGAAGTCAGAGGGGCCACATGGTGAGCAATGTGCATGGCCTGGGACAGCCATCGAAGTAGCGGGCATCTGCCCTGGGACGCAAGGAGCCGAGTCCTACAACCCCTCAACAGGCTGCAGGCACTTCTCCCCAGAGCAACCCCTCCTGCCCGCCCCTGGGGGCCTGAGCAGAGAGCCTGCTCACACCATGTCTGCCCCTCACAGTGGACAGCCAGTGAGCAGGGATCTTCTCACACACCTATGTTTGTGGGAACTTATTACACCAGCCACAGGAATCGAGCGCCAAGTCTGGGAGGAAGACCAGATATACAAGGAGGGGAAGGGGGCCTGCCAGGTGTGTGTCCTGTGGAGGGCAAAGCATTTACCAGAAGCCAAAGGATCCTCAGTGGTCAAGGGAAGACAAAATGGTGACAAAAACGGGTGGTCTCTGACAACCTTCCCACAAAACCAAAGGCGTATGTGCCCCTGATCCAGCAATCCTGGCTCCTAGCAGATCCCGAAGACACGCCAAACTCCAAAATGACTCACGTGGCACAGATTTTGGCCTCTGCCTCTAGATGTTATGGACTAAATGTGCAGGTGGCCCCACCCTGCAGGAAGCAGCTCCCCTCCTGTAAACAGCCCGAGAAACTGACCAGCACTGGAGGGCACGCAGCCTGGACGTGCGGGGCCCACAGGGAAGACCCTCGTGCAGAATCAAGAGTGAGTAGCGAGAACCCATGACTGCAGGGCACAATGGGGCTCAGACTGTGTGTGCAAGTCCCTGCCTGAGCCCAAGTCAGGATGGATGCCGGGGATGCCGGGGCGGGCAGGTGGACGCCGCCACCCTGACAGAGGCAGAATCCACACTCAAGCCCAGCCAGCCGGTCGAACGAAGCACACGACACACTTCGGAGGCAGGCTGGAGCTGCCGACACATCAACGCGGACACAGGCAAAGAACCAAGGAGATGGACACATTCTAAAGAGAAAAGAAAATCAACAGAGTTCAGCCCTGAGGCGACCCAGATGCTGCGCTAACAGACAAGGACACTGCAGCCCCCATCAGGCGGTCCCCGACAATGTAAGACAGAGCACGTCTCTCCGTGAGTGAATATCTCAGAGACATGGAAACAACAAGAAAGAATCAAGGGGAAATCCTCAGTGCAAGCTCCCATCGCACCGCCCCCCGGCTGTCAAAGCCAGCATGGGAGGGCTGGGCACAGCCTCAGGGACTGAGGGAGGGCGAGTGCCCCACAAAGTGGTGCCTCGCGTGCAGAATGGGTCCTGGAGATGCCACCGCAAGTCACAGCAAAGGCTGAGATCAACCTGAACATCCCCAAAACAACGAGAATGATGTGCACATACTCCCAATACGTGACCCCTGAGCCACGGGAGCGCCTCAGAAACGGGGGCGGGCGGTAACCACCTTTTCTGTAAGAAGGGCGAGGAAGTAAGAAACACACATGGACACTTTGTGTTTCTACAAAGGATTACCTGTGGGGTAACACAGAACACGCAAGACTTTCTGAATATAACCTTTTCGGGTAGGGTCTACTTTTGAAGCACGTAAATATTTTACATAACTAAAAAATAAAATCTAAAATTCTAGAATTTATTATTTATTTTAAAGCACTTTCTACCCCCAACATGGGGCTCAAACTCACAACCTCAAGATCAAGACCCTCACGCTCCACCAACTGAGCCAGCTGGGCACCCCTAAAATTCTAGAATTTAAAACGAACTAAGACAAATAAACACAACTAAACTAGGGGCCCACCCACACTGAGAAACGCTGCGCCAAGTGCTGCACGGCTGGTGCTCGGCGTCCTGGGTGGGCACATTCTAGGCAAAGACCTGGCACGCACACTCTTGGGGTGCGACGCCCCTCCAAAACTGCAGACACCACTGGGAACCAGCGCCTTTACGGGCGGGATGCAAGCATGAAAGCAAAATTAGTCCAGAGTCAATGACATCCTGAGGGCGGCCAGCACCCGGTGTCCTGACTCGGTATCCAAAAATCTCCTCCACTGCAAGGACCCGGGCAGCTCAGAGAAGTCTGAGGCCGAATGTGGGGAGCCGGACACAACAAAGCCGAGGGAGGCGAGGCCAGTGCGAACAGGCCCCACTGGGCACCGATGCTGACGACAACTGGTCAGAACACTCAGTACAAAAAAATCAGGAGCTGTTAACACGTCAGAGAGAAAGGAAAACAAGGCCCAGATCCCTTTACCACCAGTCACTCCTGCTCCAACCCTTCCTCAGTGGCAAGAACGTGTGTTGGTCTTGCCCGTCCCTGAGGGGTCACCGGAAAGCCCAGGTCCGGGTGGGGAAGATTTTTCTTTCCAACAGAAGAATCTGTTACGAAACGTGAAAGGTGAAATGCCCCTCAGGGAGGCCTAGGCATCAGGAGAAGGGCGGGCAGCCGAGGCTCACCTACTCCGGACCTGGGAGAAGCAGACCCTGCAGGTCCTCTGGGATGCCTCCACCCTCACCCCATCTGCAGAAAACACTAGAGACGGAGAAAGGGACGCGGTCCCCAACAGCACACACACGCAGGTTCCTGCAGGACAGCGCCAGGGTCGGATGGCTGCCCTCTGTGAGGAAAAACGGACAGGACGCAGCACCAAGAGGATGGGAGCAAACCAGCGGTGCACACTCTGGGGAAACCGAGGTCAGTCTCGCGAGGCACGACAGTGACCCCCTGCGGGCGCACGCCGAGCTTCTCAGGAGCAAAACGGCGCGTTTGCGACTGACGCCACGTCGTCGGCATGGTAGATGAAACAAAGTGAGATCGGAGGGGTGGTGCGGACGGCTCTCGACCGCACGGGCTTTCTCTACTTCTCTGTACTGTTAGGGCTGTCGTGACATAAGTAAGAAACTGCCCACAAAGGCAAGAAACAGGAATCCCGGAGGAAGTGTCTTCTTCTAACTAACTGAGAGACCACAGGGCAGCCTAAGAGTGAGGAGGCAGGCACCCAGCATGGGTGTGGGGCAGGCTGGTCAGACTCGGGGCAGGATGCGCGAGGGGCACACAGAGGGGCGGGGCGTCCTCAGGGCGAGAAGCACACGGCAGCAGAGGCCCTCATGCCAGGAGTGGACCCCACCACAGCAGAGGCCACAGCCCACCTGGGACCCCTAACAAAAGCAGCATCACCCAAAGCCTGCAGGACACGTGCAGCCCTCCCTCCATGCCGGGGCATAAGCAGCAGGTTCCACGACCCCGTAGGCAGAGAGCACAAAGGTAAGTCCTCTACCCACTAGTCCCTGGGCCCCACAGCCCCCCACACATCATCTGTGCCTTCCTTAGCCTCTTGCATGGCGTCTCTAAATAGAACTGTTTTTCTGTGGTTTACCCCGAGTTTTTGCTCATCTGCCCACACTCAGCTTAGAGACTCTGTGGGAGCAAGGGACACAGGTATGCAGAGGAACAGGAGGGCTGCCCATCTTTGGAGCAAGCAGCTCTTCCAGACCTGACAGCCACTCAGCGGGGCCAGCATTCGTTCATGTCCACATGAACGCTGTACCTTTCCCACAATGAATGACGTGCCTCGGGTCTGTAGAATGTCTCTTCAGATGTGTATGCTGCTTGCCTTTTTGAAGTTTTTCTGATAAAGAAACTACCTGTCCTCGTTCTAAGACAAAAACACTGTGGGAAGGGTGCCCCTGCAAGACTCCCCCACTCACTCCGAGATGCTAAGAGTGCATGCGCACCCTGTTAACCAGGGCAGATTCAGGCAAAGGAGGCTGGAAGGAGGGTATTCAGAAGGTTCTAGAACAGCAAGGAGAGGTCTGTGTGAGCACAGAGCCAGAGCCCAGGCCAGTCCAGGCCAGAGAGAAGGCAGGCAGCTTGGCAACAGCTGGTCAGATCCCGGAAACATTCTGAAGGTAGAGCCAGAAAGTCTCCCGATGCCTTCGACGGCAGGTGGGGAGGGAGCGAGCAGCGGGCACACGGGCCCTGTGGGCACAGGCATGGCCACGCGATGGGGACACAAAGTCTGAGCTGGAGCGAACCCTGGGAAGCTCTGGTGTACTTGTGGCCCTTCATGCGCCAGAATGAACGAGCCATAGAAACAGGCCGCAGGGAGCAGCATGCGGGGCCCAGCCTGGTGGGGTCGGACTGAGGGCAGACTGGAAGGGCCGGAGTCAGGGGGCGGGCAGCCGCGGGCTGTCGGCATGAGAGAGGGGCCTGCTGGAACAGCTTCCCCATGAGGGGCCGGGGTCTGCCAGGGCAGGCTGGCTCCACACCCAGACACCAGCCAACGGGAGAAGATTCGATGCTGTTCAGACGCCAACACCCCTAAGTGGTTCAAGAGATTGGACATAATCCCAGGCAAATCCCAGCAGCCTCTTTCTGTATGAACACCCTGGTTCTAAAATGTATATGGAAATGCAGAGTCCTCCAGAGAGCTACAAGGACCTTTGAAAAGGAACTACCTTGGGGCGCCTGGGTGGCTCAGTCGTTAAGCGTCTGCCTTCGGCTCAGGTCATGATCCCGGAATCCCGGGATCGAGTCCCACATCGGGCTCCCTGCTCGGCGGGAAGCCTGCTTCTCCCTCTCCCACTCCCCCTGCTTGTGTTCCTGCTCTCGCTATCTCTCTGTCAAATAAATAAAAAAAATATATAAAAAAAAAAAGAAAAGGAACTACCTGGCTTCAAGATTCCCTCTGAGTCAAGAGGAGTGAAGACACAGCGTACTGGTTTGAGGGTCAGCAAACAAATCAAAGGAACAAAACACAGTCCAGGCACAGGCCTACGTTCGACGGTCCAGGCAGAGGCTTTTCCAGCCAACGTCCAGCCAGCACTGGAATCACCGTATATTCACAGGGACAAAGAGGAGTCTCGAGCCTTATCTCAAACTACACACACAGAAGATGGATTGTGGATCTAAAAGCTAAAAATATGAAAATCCTAGAGAAAGGAGAAAATCTTCACAACCTTATGGGAGACAAAGAATTCTTAGGACACAAAAAGCACTAAACGATAAAAAAATTTTCTGTTCTACGGAGGACATTGTTAAGAAAATGAACCATCGAGGCACTGGCTGGGAGAAAAAGACACAGGTGTGTCTGAGAAAGGCCGTGAATCAGGAAACCTAAAGAATCCTTACAACTCAGGAAAGTAGCCCAATTAAACAATGGGCAATAAATTTTAAAAATTCCTGCACAAAAGAAGAGATAAGAGACCAACTGGCAGCACGTGAAAAGATGCTCACATCGATAATCATCAAGAAAATGGGGCACCTGGCTGGCTTAGTCAGAACAGCATGTGACTCTTGATGTCGGGGTTGTGAGTTCGAGCCCCACGTTGGGTGTACAGAACACTTAAAAATAAATTCTTTGAAAAAAAAATCATCAAGAAAGTGCACGTTAAAATTAGAATGTCTGAAATTCTCATTTGTTGCTGGAGGAAATGTAAGGTGGTATAACCGCTTTGGGAAACTGCTTGCTGTTTCTTTTAAAGTTATTAAATATACACTTTAACCCAAGAGCAGTCATCCCACTGCCAGGAATTACCCAGGAGAAACGAAAACCCACACCCACAAAAAACAAGCCCATAGCAGGTTTACTCCTAACAGCAAAACCTGGAAACATCCAGGTCCATCCCCAGGTGGTAGCACAAAGCAGCATGGCCACTGGTGGGTCAGGCGCCCTGCCACCACCTGGGTGGATCGAAAAAGCCAGACATAGGGGAGTACATGCCCTGGCCCCACTTAAAGGAAAAACCCAGCCGCGGAGACAGATGGCGGCTCCATGGCCAACCAGGGTGGGGGTGCCGTGGGGCAGAGGAAGTGCTCCAATCTTGCTCCTGGTGCTGATCAGACCGTACACACATTTGTCAAAACTAAAATCACACGCTTAAAGTTCACTGAACGTCAATTAATTCTAATAAAATTGACCCAAAAAGTAAGATGATCAAAAACCTATCAGATAAAAGAACCCAACAGAAGATCTACAGGATCGCACGTAGGGTACCACGGAACCTTAGGGGGGGCAACTGAAGATGACAAACAAGCAGAGGGATACACCACGTTCATCACCTGGAAAAGCAGGTGGCACAAACCCCAGTGACCCCTAGCGGGCTCATGGGTTCGATGCTGCCCTAAGTTGTACAACTTACACAGAAACTGAAAGAGACCAAGAAGAGCGAGACATCCCTCAAGACGCCAAGGTAAGAGGACGTAAGGTTAGGACGGTTAACGTGGCGTCAGCAGACAGGACAGAGGGGAGCCCGGGGCACATAAGGACACCTGCGTTATGACAAATCCACGCTGCGGGGCAGTGGGAAAGAGGACGATCTTCTCAACAAATGGTCCTGAGTCACACAGAGTCATCAACGTGGGGAAAAAGCTGGACCCTGCAGCAAAACACCTACACGTGGAGGCCGAGTGTAACTTCTGCAGACGCCCCACATGTGTCTCTGTATGGTCTTGGCCGTAAAAAGCCTGGCTTCACTTGGGACGTTACCAATACCCACAGTATGGAGGAAGAGGCAGAGAAATTGGACTACAATAAAAATAAGAACTTCCGTTCATTGAAACATCACCAGGAACTCAACAAGCCACAGAGGGAATACATCTGCGAGACTCAAATGTCACAGAAGAGCAGTTACCCCAGAACCTGTAAAGGACAGCCACAGACCAGGAAAGGCAATCAGCTCCGGAGACACGGACGGAGTGAAGACCAGGCAGGCGGTCCAGAGGGGACCCGGGGGCAGGGGCGCAGCAGCACCTGAGCACTGCGACCACCCAGGACACAGCTTTCTCCGCCCCGGAACGTGGCTTTCTGAGAGCCGACTGCAGGGGCAGGGCTGGGGGGTGGGGGGGCACGGCGGGAAGGGCAGCTACTCCGGGCTCTGGCGGCTATGGTTAGACGAGAGCCCTGGGTCCCCACTTCCACCTTGACCGTGCTCCCGGACGTTCTTAACCAGGCAAGTCATGAACTAAGAGCAGCGCGGGCACCAGGGTAGGGTGAGGATGGCGTGAGGCAGCTTCCAAACGTCCCCCGGAAACCCGGGTCCTGGGGTGAGGACCAGGGCCCACCCACTGTCCCCACAACCAGGAGGGCAGCTGGGACACACGAGGCTCCCGTTTGTTCGTCACCGTGCACACGCGGCCCCTCTGACGGCCGTGGGCTCTAACCCCGGATGAGCAGCTGGGGTTCAGAGGGCTGGCAGGATGCGTCCGGGCTTCACGTCCTCAAATGAGGCAGGCTCCTCGCGGCACGAGCCCTGGGACCTCCCGGGTAAGTGGCCCGACTGCAAGCGCCCTGCGAGCCCTGAGCACACAAGCGCGCCGGTGGGGCCGGCGAGACACTGGGCCGTTGTGGGCGAGCCTCCTTACCGCTCCCACGCCGCACGGCCGCAACCAGCTCTCTACGCCCCAACCCCTCCAAACGCGTTACCTTGTTGTCAAGATCAAAGAGGTAAGAGTCTTCTTCCCGAACGTCAGCTTCCGAGTCAGAGATGAGCTCCCCGACATACCTGCGGGAGGCAGGGCGCAGGTGAGAACAGCAGGCGGCAGGACCCTCACCCCTGACCACAGGGCAGCCATGGCAGAGCCCCCACACACACACCCCCACCCACAAGCTGGCCAAACGTTCTGGAGAATATGCCTGTGACTGAGCTGGGATTTAACTTCAGGTCCCAGAAGATGACGACACAGAAACCCCTTCTCTGACCAGGGATCCAGAATGACACTCCCTGAAAACCACTGAACGGTACCATCTTAAAGGAGCCACGACCTGGTGAGAGGCTAAGTGCAGGTGGAAAGCCAGGGAAGCGGGCGGATGGGTGGAGACAACATGAACTTGGTTTTCAGGGGCACCCACGAGTCCCAGGCATGGACAGGGCCCTGGCAGCCCCTCACCCCACACTGCTGTGCTGTCCCCAAAATGGCAGGGGTAGCCAGCAGCCCTGGGGTGACCCCGGCACGCACTCACTTACTCGCAGACGAAGGTGCCCAGGGGGATATCCTGCAGGGACCGCACGCCCCAGCCCATGTTGTGTGTCCGGTAGAGCTGCAGCCTTGCCCTGGAAAACAGGCCAAGTTCCCCGATGCTCAGCTCACGTCCGGATTACGCCGCCAGCCATGGCAGCAAACAGAGCGCAAGATACTGCCTTCCCATCGCGAGCGCGCTTCCCGTGCAATGAAGCCCACGGCCCATCCTCAGGGAGCGGGAGATTGCCTTGGAATTTGTTCCGACTGCCCGTGTCTTCATCTGTAACACGGGGAGGAGGTCTGGCCGAGCCCCCGGGTGGCAATGAGGAGCAGAAGAGGCTGACACTCTGCTGGCCCCTCAGAGAGGTTGGGGAGCTCTCCCCAGCTCAGAGCCATGGGGACCCACCTGCCCCTTTGTGTGTCCAGAGGCCCTGGGGGAGACGGACAGGTCTGTCCTCCCCCCAGAGAATGTCCTGCCAACAGGGAGACAGGGACATGTGGGCTGGTCAGAAGCACTCTCTGACCGCTGATACTGAGAAACCCTTCGATACCGTGAAACTAGACTGATGTTGTGTGTGAATTTCCCCCCACAACTCAGACGGCCAGAAGAGGTCTTCTAATTCTCAAGCACGTGCACAAGAGGAAAAGTTCATGGCCAGGGGATGCTGGAGGAAGGGGTCTGAGCCCAGCCAGTGAAAGGGGTGCTGACCAGACCTCACCGGACCAAGCACCCCAAGTGACTTAAGAACAAGGCATCTACACAGTCTGAAGCATTTTATACCAGAGCACATTCATACTGTTACTACAGAGACACTCAGAGAACACAGAATATTTCAGAAATGGTTTGAGTATTAAAACAGTTGCCGTGCACGTGTTAACTCGAAGGCAGAGGCAATGCTCGTGAAGAGCCCGTGTCCTGGCCTTTGCCTCCCTGGGCCATGGACAGCCCAGCCCCTTGGCCTCACCGACATCCCAGCTGCTCAGAAGCAGGACTTGTGTTATTTACACGAGCTTGTAACACCACCAGGGGACAAGGGGCTCAAACAAGAGAACGTCTCTACTGCAACACACCCCACCCTTGTCTGTATGAAATACATGCAAATACAGCGAACTTCCCAACAAACCCGAGATCATTTGCAAACTTTGAAAGCAGAGACCCCTGGCATCACCCTGCACTGAAGGGCGTAGAACGCTACCCTCAGGCAGGAGCTGGCAGCCCGTGCTCACCTGAGGCCGTTCTGCACGACGCGGTTCCGGCAGCTTCTCCAGCAGGAACAAGCGTGGTTGCACTCGAAGATCAAGGGCGGCTCCGCCATGTTGAACTCCGGCAGCAGCCGGCCGTCCTGGGGACAGACGTGCAGTCAGGACCGAGCATGGCTCACCATTCACGCTAAATAAACTGACACCAACACAGTTTCACTAACTAAAACAGGTATAAAAACGATGGTTTCCGGTCAAACTTCACGCTGGGGGCACCAGTGTCCCGTTACCCATTCGTGCTCTGGACAGGAAGCATCGAACCAGGAGCATACACAGGTTTACGGATCCGTATGCCCTGGTCGCCCTCCCTCCTTCTCCCTGGAACTCGCCCAGCCTCGCCAAGGCCACCGGCCCACAGGCCTCTCCACTTCCTTCAAGGGGTCAGTGCCCCCCGGACCACTGCCCACGCTCACCGCCACGCTGCACTCTCGGCCTTGCAGCCTGCAGGCCCACACCTCTGGCAGCGACCCGGCCACCTGCTTGCCCGTCCTACACCCAGACACGGCAAAGCCACTGGGCAACAAACCAGGGCCTCGCGGCTGAGTCTGAAGTCCCCGTGGCTTCAGAGGCTGCTCTGAACAGTGAGAACTTCCCTCAAAATGCTCGCTCCCCCCGACCTTCAGCATAGCAGTGCTTCACAGAGAGCACACAGCACTAGAGTGAGGGCCGCAGCCTCTGGCTCGACAGCCACAAACACCCCCCGTGCCATGCCCCTCTGCTCCCAAGGTGACTCTGGAGACAACCGTCTGCTGTGGTCTTGTCCCTACCCCAGAACACCCTGGCTCCTGCCCCCACTGACAACCTCTGAACTCCCAACACCAAGGGCATTTAAGCTTCTTCTCTTGGACACCGGCTTCCAGAGCCGCCTCCTTGTCTCCCCAGCTGTCCCAGGCTGGGCTCACAGACAGCCACGCCCAGGCGGCCACAGAGGCTGGCTCCGACTGGTCTGCATTTCCACACCCGCTCACCTGCAGCCCTCCTTCCCAAGGCTGGCGGGCACCAAGGCTGGCTCACCGCCCCAGCACGCCCTGGCCGCAGGCTCACCTTGTCATACCAGCAGCGCATACTGAGCTGGCCACACATGCAGTTGCTGGAAGAACAGTCATCGATGCACACGCAGTACTACAGGGAGACAGCTCGTCAGGTGGGGGGGGCCGTTCTCAGCCGCGCCTCACGACTCTGACACGTGCTCTCAGAAAGCCAGGCCCGCGTGGAAGAGAGGTGACCGGTTCAGACGTCTGCATTCTCAAGGACACCAAGGGGCAAGCAGCCCCTAAGGAAGAGGGCATGCGGGCGGGAGAGGACACCCAGCCACTAAGACACAGAGAGATTGCCCGAGGGGCTCTGGACCAAGAGCCCAAAGAAAGGGGAGGAGGCAGGGGCGGTCAGCGACGTGGGGCTGAGGGGCAGGGTTGGTGAAAGAAATCCCGAGGCCGGCACTTGAGGCCAGCGGCTCCATGGGAAGGGCAAGGCCCAGGGCCACAGCCCTGCCCTGAGGGCACACGTCCAACTTCAACGCAAGAGCAGCTCAGAGGCTGGGACGCTCAAGGCAAAGCACAGGCTCCTCTCACTTGCGTGGCCCCCAAACCACCACTCACCAGGGGACGCTAGGCACTGCTCTGGGGCTGGGGACCCAGCACGGGATGCAGGATCCACTTTCAGGAAGGATCTTTATCTGCCTTTCAACTCGTTAGTGGAAGGCGATCACCGTGAGGGAAACGCTGTGGACCCAGGCCCCAGAGGCCCACCGCACCCTGCCATCACTGACCTGCAAATGGGTGATGTTTCTGTCAATGTTCATGGGAGACGTCACGCAGTTCTGAGAAACATACTTGTAGTTGCTGGGGCACGGCTCGCTGTCCACAGCGTTGACACACGGGATGGGGATTCGCTCATAGCCTCGAGCAATGTCTCTGCCACGGGAAAGGGGGGACATTACCTTTTGCCGTGACAAATGACACCCCAACGGGGCAGCCGCCGAGCCCTGGGCCAGGCACGTTGGACTCAGGCCAGGGGATGCCTCAGCTTGGACAGAAGCTTTTGTTTCAAACTCTTCAACCCCCTCTGTCACCCTCTGCCTCAGAACGGTCTTCTCACCTGCTCACCGTCTTCTCCATCGGGACAGGCCTGTCAGGGGCTGCGTCTCGCAGCGCCCGGCTCATCTGCAGCGCATCCCACACCTGGGAGTTGAGGCTTGCACACTGCAGGGGTGTCTCTCCCTCCTTGTTTTTCAAGGTGACATCTGAATCCCGAGAAAGAAAGAGGCTAAAAGGAAAAATGTAAGCCAACAAAACATTCAGACCTTAATTTAAAAGACAGATTTATGACTTCAGAAGGCAAAAATAAAGGGAACACATCATTCATTTTGATATTAACCCTGCTGACCAAGTGCTTCTAGAAAGATCTGCCCTGACTCACCAGGAATACACTACATTACTCCTTTCCCACATTTACGGTCAAAAGTCACCTCAGTTTTCTTGTCAGGAAGTGTATGTAAAGAACTAGGGATGGTATTTGAGGGTTTTTGGCTTTTCCATTCAAAGGCATGCTCAAAGATGAACAGGGCCAGCATGAGGCGGGTAAACCACGCTGTGTACACAGTCAGCGCCCTGCAGGCGAGTCAGAACCGGACAGAGAGGGGCAGCACAGTGGTCCTGTGAACTGCCCCTCCGCAGCCTCACACCACAACCCGCTCAGCTGAGCTGCCGCCAAGGTCCCGGTCTGAACGGGCCTGCGTCCCACAGAAGGGCACACCCTCATTTCCAGGTGAGTGGGGGGGACCTGAGGTTGTGCAGCTGGGCAGGACTGGGTCCTGAGCTTCCACTGAGAGCACAGCGAGGACAGCTCCCCAGGACCCCAACTGCACCCACCCACATGTCTGTGACATAGGGACGGGCTCTGAGCGGCAAGTGGTGAGCACTAACATCTTCATCCCTCCGGAGCGGGGCCTGCCCCCTCCCCCTCGATGGGAGGTGCTGGGTGAGACTCATCTAAGTATCTGGGGAGTTTTCACAATGATCCTCCCTGAACCAGAAATAGCCACGCTGACCTCACAGGTGGAATGGGAGACTCACACCTCCACCTGCTTGGGGAAGGAGCTTCCCTTGGGGGACCTGGGGCACCCGGGAGCCTTGCAGGGACTGCGTGCAGTGGGACCACTCACAGGACACAGGCGTAGCGGTCCTCCCTGGCAGCAATGTGCAGAGGCGAGTCTCCGTGGACGTTCACGGCATGGAGGTCACACCTGGCAGCCAGGAGGATCTCGGCTATGTCCACACAGCCCGAGAACGCAGCCCAGTGCAGGCAGATGTTCTCCTCCTGCGCGGACAGACGGCGCAGCGCACCAAAAGGAGAGCAGAGACCTGGCTGAGTGCTGGGGGTGCTTCCTTTCTTGTTTTGTTTTCATTATAAAAGTAATGTAATTTCAGTACTGAATATTTTAAAAATAGAATAAAAAGTCGTCTGGAATTAGACCAATCTAAACACAACACATTAGTAACATAACACTCGGGAGTACTCTGCTTTATCTACTTTTTAAAATCATATTCACTTTGGAACAGAAGTACAATTGCAGGACAGGACAAACCGTGTAAAATTTGACAAAGATAAAAGGTAAGCAAACTTGACTGCATTAAAATTTTACTTCATAAAACCTCTGTAAAACAAAACCTTTAAATCAAAGATCAGAAAAAACCATTTGTGCTGTAAATAAGCTATACGTGACTTACAATAATCAGTTTATGAGCTTGCTACACTGTAATTCTGAAAACAAATGCACAAAACGTATAAAACTTAAAACTCGTGTTAAAGATGAGGAATACACACATAAACAGGGCAACGGGCAGCCTTGCCAGGTGGGAAACAGCCTAAATTAGAACGGTGACGCAACAGCCAACCTACCGCACTGGGGGCAAACGAGAAGGTCACTCTGACCCCCACGGGCTGACTGCCCTGTGCCCACTGCAGGTGGACCCCTGTGCAGGCCGAGCTCACGGTCGTGACCTACTCAGCCCTTCCTCTACCGAACCTCTAGTTTGCTCCTGTCTTCCTCTAGAATACAAGGCAGTGAATGTTTCAGTCCTTTTCTTTTCCTGACCTGGTCTCAGGGCTTAACCCCTCAGAGGCAGCTTAAACACTGACTGCCCTCCTGGCAGAGTGGGTGCACCACTCAAGGGGCCCCACCCCTCAAGAACGCCCAGTATCTCACAGGAGCCAAAGTCAAGCCTGGCTGTCCACTCGGCACCACTGCAGGGGCCTTGGCAGGACCGAGGCAGAGCCCCTCACTGTGCATGCCCCCACTCCACCCGTGTCAGCCCCCGTGGGCCTGATGTGCCAGCTCCATGACTCTGCCTGCCTCGTTCCTGCCCCCCTCCCACCAGGGAACCCCCTGTAATGCTCCAGTGCTCGCAGATAATCTGCCTCCCAGTCCCACACTCTGAGAGCATCCGATGCTTCCAGCTCAATGAACTAGAGGAAAGAAAAAAGTCAAACTGTGTGGTCCTCTCTGTTAGCAAATAGCAGCTGGCCCCAAGCACAGGCTTCACCGCAGACTCCTCTGGCAGCCTTAGTGTTTTCTGAAAAGCCTGGATTTGCCTGGGGCTTCCTTTCCTGGACGTTGTTCCGAGACGCCTTCTACCCCTCTCGTCTTTCCATTGTCCAGACATTTGCAAGCTCCAGAACAAAATGTGGTTTCCTTAGGGTCCTCTTTTGTCATTCCTTCACCAGAAGGATTATGATTTTATAACCGGAATTACAGGCTGAGACTGTCCCCGTCCACCCAGGCTTCTCTTAGCACAGGAACGTGCGTGCAGTCCCAGACCAGCTGAGGTCTGCCTGCTCTATTACGAGAGGCCTGACCCACACATCTGAAGTGACAGACGGCACTTTAGTTCCGGCAGAGACCGGGCCAGAGGGACCATCTGGATTTACCTCCCTGCCTGAAAGAACCAAACAGTCAAAACGTGTGAAATAATGGTTTTCAGGACACTGGACATCAGGCAATGGAGTACTGTAGGCCTGAGAGCAGAAACAAACAAGGGGGCCTGGGCCCACCTGCTCACCGTCCTGAGATCCAGGCCTCGGAGCAGGGAGGGCACCAGGAGAAGCCCCGAGACAGGAACTGAGAGCCGGTGGCCGAGGCAGCAGAATGTGGAGCTGGGAAAGAGGCCGCTGGACATTCCCACCTTGGACCTCCAGGAGGACACACCCCAAAGCCGAGGCACAGAAGTCTCAGCGCTAGTGCCCACACAAGAGATGACCAGCACTAGGCTGAGGCCTGCTGGAACCCACGTAACAAACCTAGGAAGCAACACCCAAAGCAGACTATTTCCAAGTAACTTTGCTGCACCCAGAACAAGGCTGGGTGCAGCAAAATTCCTCTATTCCAGGAATACAGAAATTCACAGCAAGGTAAAATTCACAATGTCTGGCACGCAACCTAAGGTTACAAACAAAACTTTTAGAGCTGACAAGTACAATGTCTAACAGAAACACACTGGATGAGATTAACAGCATAATAGGTTGTAAAGAAAAGATTACTGAGCTTGAAAACAGCAAAATTTCAATAAAACCAGCAAAACAGCTTTAAAACCAGATAAACTGCGATCCACAGTGAAAAAATAATTGAGGAAAATGAAAAGAGCATCAGTGAGCTGGGAACAACTTCAAGCCACGTGATAATCCAGAACAGGGACCCTTGCAAAGCAGGGGGCAGGCAGGAAGAGTCTGGAACAGATGAGGACCTCGCTGACACAGCTTCATAAACCTTCCTGACCTCAGACTTGCAACACACACAAGTAACACAAGGCGCATCATAATCAACTGCTAAAATCTAGTGATAAAGAGAAAATCCTAAAAGCAGCCAAAAGAACGCAGATGCACTCTATCTGGAAATAAGCACAAGGTGCCAGCGAGAATTCCCCACGGGAAACTCCTCGGTGAGGACGCAGAGAGGCTGTGTGCACAAAGTACTGAAAGAAGCTATCGACCAAAGTCCACACCCAGCAAAACGTCTCCCAAAGTGAAGCCAAGATACAGAGTCTGCAGGCAGGAAAAGCTGCAAGCACTTGTCACGGGCAGACCGGCACCCCAGGACACGATAAACGAAGTCAGATGTGTAGAGGAGAAACGACCCTGGAATGAAGGACCTAGGTAGCAAAGGAAGTGGCTTCAGCAGGCACTGATCCCTGAGACTTTCATCACTACAGTGTTTCCAAAAGATCACCGACTGCTGAAACGAAGTAACAACCTATTGCGGTGCTGGTACAGTGTCTGAGAGCAACAGCACGAGGTCCGGGAGAAACGGGACAGCCCTCTGTGTATGTAACACAGCATTTTCTCTTAATCGAGAAAGCATGGCGCTGGCATAAGGACAGACACGTGCGGGCCAACGGCACGGAAGACAGAGCCCAGGGACGGAGCCACACGCATGTGGACAAAGGGGCAAAGCCAAGTCTATGGAGAAGGGAGATGGTGCTGGGACAGCTGGACATCCTAATGCAAAACAAACTACTGTAAGAAAACACGGAAGAAAGTCTCTGGGATCTTGGGTCAGGCGATGATTTCTTAAAGAGAACACCAAACATATGATCCATAAATAGAAAATAATTGATAAACTAATAAGCTTCATCAAAATTAAAAAGCATCTGCCTCTCAAAAACAGTTGTTAGGGTTTGGAAAACATCTGATATAGAGCACTTGTATGCAGAATACACAGCAACTCTTAAAACTGAAGAATAAGAAAATAAATGATCCAATAAAAAATGAGCAGAAGATCTGAAAGGACCGCCGCCCCCCCCCCCCCCCCCCCCCCCCCCC